>NC_056739.1:1853716962-1853724462 GCF_019279795.1 Protopterus annectens | reverse complement strand
AACAGTCACAGCCCTTAAGGCTAAAAAACACACCTGATACACTGGTAATAGGTGACTCTATCGTCAGGCACACTGACGTCCTGCTCACCAGGCTGAACAAGGAGAAGGTCACTGTGAGCTGCCTGTCTGGCGCTAGGATCCGCCACATAACACAAGTACTCAGGTCACTCCAAGGCAAGTACAAATATGACTCCGTCATTGTCCATACTGGTGTGAATGACGTGAGACTTACCTCCCTGGACTACATGAAAACTCTCTGAGCATGTGGCCCAGGCCGTTATGACCCTGACCTTGAGTAGCATCTTACCCTCACCAAGAATGATGCCACAGTATGAAGACAAGATGATCAATTTCATCAATTGGCTTAAGTATTGGTGTCATTCCAAGGGGATCCAATGCCTGTCAGCCTGGGATGACATGCTCGACAAGCCACGATGCTTCACTAGGGACGGCTTGCACCTGTCACCCCTGGGCTTTCGGATATTGGCAAAGGCTCTTGCTACCCCCATAGTGCCTTTTATAGGCAAGGCTCAAAAGACAAACCCACCTCCATAGGTATCACAAGGGATAAGAAACTAAGAGTAATGCTACTCAACGCCAGAAATCTAAACCTCAAGATGCACGCACTCGAAACTCTCCTTAGCATGGAGAACATCGATATCTGCAGTAACAGAAACCTGGTTCAAGGCTCCCGAGAGCACCCCAGCACTGCCAGGTTATACCTCATACCATGCTTTTCGGCCCCAACACTTTGACCGAACCAGAAAAGGAGGGGGAGTATCAATATTTGTCAAAGATACCCACACCTCCAGGTTGGTGGCACAGCACAAAGCATCAGAGACTATCCATGTGCAACTAACAGTGGGTAAAACTGCCTTCCAGTTTATAGCCTGCTACAGACCACCCTCCCAAACCCAGGAACCCCACTCGGCCTTCCTGAGAACACTGGAAAATATGAAGGTCTCTCCAAACACCATTATATTGGGCGACTTCAACTACCCAAACATAGACTGGGAGCATTACTCTAGCTCCAATACCCTAGCTCAAAGGTTCTTAGAATTTATAAACTCAAACGCTATGGAACAACTTGTTACCACTCCCACAAGAGGGGAAAACATACTGGACCTGATCATCACCAACATGGGACTCTATGCTCCAGACCAGAAGTGTATCCCTCACTGGTAAGATCAGACCATAAACTAATTTCACTGGATATTCACATTCCGACCCCACCCCCTGCCCAGAAAACCACAGTGAAAAACTTCTCTAAAGCAAATTTCACACTCCTCAAAACCAAGGTGGAATCCTTCAAAGCCCCCGGGCCTGTGGAAAATATGGCCCAGACCGCAGAATCCTTTATAAATGCATTCTATGAACACCTTCAGGAATGCATGGATCATGCAATCCCAAATAAAACCAAGACCCAATCCTCCAAAGGCAGACGTCCTGTCTGGTGGACCCCAGCCATAAACAAAATATACAATAGGAGGAGGAAGCTACTACATGATAGAGCAAAATCCCAAAAAGGGAAGGCATCTCTGATCAGTGTTAGCAAAAACTACGGGCACTCATAAAATCGTCTAAGGCCAGCTTCGAGAGAAAAATTGCACAGGACACTAAGGATAATCACAAGGCTTTCTTTAGTTATGTTAGGAACCTTGGTGGGAATTCCCAGATATGCTCAGAATTGGTCCAAAATGACATAAAATACACCGAACCCACAGACATTGCCAACATCCTAGCTGACAGGTTCATTGCAAACTTCTCCCCCCCCTCCCCACCAAAAGGGCAAATATCTATCCCAGCAGAGTGCTGCCCCCCTGACATCTCAGATGCCCAGGTAAGAGCCGCCCTCTCCAAAGCAAAAAACACAGCATCAATGGGACTAGACGGTATCCCGGGCTGCGTCCTACATGAACTCCAAGAAGAGCTAAACCCAAACATAAAACTACTGTTCAATCTCAGCCTTACCACAGGATATGTACCCAAAGAGTGGCGTACAGCAACAGTGGTCCCTCTCCACAAAGTTGGTGCCTCAACGGATCCTGGAAACTATCGCCCCATAAGCCTGACTAGCTTGGTCTGCAAAGCTATGGAAAGGATCATCATGGACCTCATAAAAAAGATATTGGGGACCTACAGACACTGGATCCTACCCAGTTCGGCTTTGTTAAGGGCAGATCCTGCCTCTTAAACCTGGTCAATTTCTTTGAAACAGTTACCAAGGCCATTGACGAGGGGAAGGTGGTCCACACAGCCTACCTGGACCTCGCAAAAGCCTTCAATACAATGCCCCACTCGGGCATTATAGATAAGCTCACCAGCTTAAATATAAACCCCTATGTCACTAGATGGATTGCAAACTGGCTCAAGGACAGAACCCACATGGTTAGAATTGCTGGAGCCATGTCAGACTCCAAACCAGTTACAAGTGGCATCCCACAAGGCTCAGTCCTGGGACCTCTCCTGTTCGGTATATATTTCTCGGAGGTACAGGCCAACACGGAAGGACTGTGGCTGACCAAGTTCGCAGATGACTGCAAACTGGGTGCTATAATCGACTCTCCAGCCGACACATGCATCCTCCAAAAGGGCCTCATAGAAACAGACAACTGGTGCCAGGAGCCATGGCCTCAAGCTAAATGCGAAGAAGTGTATAGTCATCCCCTTTGGCAAAAACAAAGTGCCCACAAATTACCACATAGGTGGTAATCCATTAAGTATGGAAGAAGTAATTAGGGACCTGGGGACCCAGGTTGATAGCAATCTCTCATTTGACAACCACGTGGCCAAAGTGGTTAGAAAAAAATTTTTTATAGCCCACCTAATCATGAAGGGATTCACATCTAGATCAGGAGAGGTCATCGTGCCTCTTTACTCATCCCCTCATCAGGCCCATAATTGAGTACAATGCCCCTTTTGGGATGTACCTTACCAGACACCTGCAGCAACTGGAAAGACCCCAAAGTACCTCACCAAGAGGATCAAAGGGCTCAAACAGATGCCATATGCTGCCCGGTTAAAGAAACTCCAGCTCTACTCAGTGGCATACTGCCTGCTCAGAGGCGATCTGTGCCTGACGTATAAAGCCATGTCCAACCCGGAATTAATGGACATGCTGCACCTCAGAAAACCCAAATCCCATCGAGCTACGCTCGAGAGACTTGAACCTCAGCACTGAAATAAATAGGACATGCTGGAGGGACAGATTCATAGCCCAGAGGCTCCCTTCACTCTGGAATAAAATCCCAGTCCAGGTTAGGCAGAGTCCCTCATTGACTCTCTTCAAGAGGAATCTTGATGAGTGGATGGGAGATAGTAGGTTTACCCCGGGTATCACTTCTGTGTCACTGTTAGACAGAGGCACAGTATACTAACCTCGAAAAAGGGCATAGCAAAATTAATTTAAAATGGGTGGCGAAAGCCAAACACACTCTGGCTAGGCTTATAAATGCCCTAGAAGCCAAGGGATAACGCCTCCAGCAAGCATGCGATATAAATGCAGTACACCCACTGTCAGAATTCAGTGTTAAATTGAAATGAAGCAACGATGGTTCAGGAATTTAACGTTAGAACTTTACAACAAGCACTTTCTGGGAGGAGTCGCATCCTCTCAGGCCTGTAAAACACTCATTTATTACAGCTTCCTCTTTAAGGGTAACCATAATTCCATTAGCAACCACCGAATTTAATTAAATTAATTTAATTACTTAACAATATTGTGTTTAAAGTCAGCTTGTTCTAATACCCCATCTTTAATTATTTAAAACATAACTTTAAAACAGTGGAATACATAATACCTACGACCCTCTCATGTACCTATTAACAATACACATGTTTAAACTACCCAGTAGTCCTTTAAAATGTGACTATAAAAACTCATTAAAATAAAAATGAAAATGAAAATAAAATATAAAAAACTGCATATGTTGTCACTATACTTCCAGGTTGTTGTTATGCTAACAAAAGAACTAAAAGCATACTGCCATTATTCAGGCAGTGCATTTATCTATAATATAAATGCTAAGCGCTTCTTAATAAATAACTAAATATATTTTTATATATATATATATATATTTAACTATGGTGTATTTGGATACCTATAAGTTATATTTTTATTTAAACAATCAAATCAAAAAAATAAAATTAACTGTTTATTTATTAACTGTCTGTCACTAAGGTCGATGCCAAGGACCAAAACCCATAGTAATCATTTTTCCAAGTTAATAATATTAATAATCAAGAAAGTAATTCTAAAAATCATGAACACATTAAAAAATAATTCCATGGACAATGCCCTAGGTGTTGTAACATACCTCCTAAAACTCGTTCGAGTATGCATGAACAAATAGCCAAATAATAAACTAGATAACATTATGTATTACACTGTTGTCTCTTAAAACAAACCCCTTTTTGAGGATAGTAGTATATTATACCCTAATATCTACAAGGTGATAAATTATCTCCTTAGGTTAAAAGTTTTAATATACAGGTGATGGAAATAGCTTCATTTAAGCCTGGGTATGTGTGTGCAGCCGTCCTCAGTTGCCATAGCAGTTCTTCTTTTCAATAAGATCTGCCATGGCCTGAGTTGGCTTGTACCTTGATTTAACTAAAACAGCAAAGTTAAAAGTGTGGTCCTTATTTTGCATAATGTGGCAGCTAGTGCATTATTAATATCATTCTTAGAAATTGCATACAGATGTTCGTATATTCTTTTATGCAATGCCCTCTCAGTCTTTCCCTATATAAGCCGGGCATTGTCTACAGCTTGCCACATAAACCACTGCTTTGGTAGAACAGCTAAAATTTCCAATCAACCTGTATTTTACATTATTTATTATCACATAACTCCCTTCCTGTATGAATTTGCATTGATTGCAAAACCCACACTTTATCATACCTTTCAACGTTTTAAAAGTGGTAGGTTTATTCATTTCTAACAGTGCTTTTAAATTAAAACCTTTTCTAAAAGTAATATTAGGTGTTGTACCTAGCAATTTATGCAAATTTGTATCTTCCGTTATGTTTGCCCAGTTTTTCTGTAAAATTTGCCTTATAAGGTGGTGATCTATAGAAAATGTACACAAAAACCTAACTCCCATATCGGGTTCGTTGGTTCTTCTGTCATTCTTCACCAGCATGTCTTGGTTGACTGTCACAGTCAGGTCATGTCTGTTCAAAATGGGCTTAAAATATCCAGATCCTCTTTTAAGCTTCACCTCGGACATAATCTCCAGAACTAGTATGTCCGGGTATCCCCTGTTTAAAAACATTCTGGTCAAGTTACTACACTCATCATGGAAGTCCTCATCCCTGGTGATCATACGTGCCGCCCTCACCATCTGCCCTTTAACAACCGCTCTTTTTTGATGAAGAGGGTGGCAACTACCAAAGTGAAGAAAACCATTGGAGTAGGTGGGCTTTCTATAGATGTTGCTGATGAATCTAGAGGCACCAATGTCTTTATTTAGCTTTATGTCTAAAAAACTAATTTCAGTATCATTTACCTCATATGTGAAATCTAAAAAATTAGTCATAGTTTTGATGTTATCTATGAATGGAACCACCATCTCCAAAGGCCCTTTCCATAAAAGGAGCATGTTGTCCTGGTACCTAGTGTACCAAGCGACATGCTCCTTAAATAAAGAATTGCTAAACAGCAAAGTGTTTTCCCATTGTGCCATTACACAGTTGGCAAAAGAGCCCCCCTCACTTATAAAACCTTTTAGAATAGCTAGTTTGTTTAATCCACCGCTAGTAAGCAACCTAAAAACTTTTGAAAAATCTTGTGAACTGGATCTAAGATTTTTGGCTGTTAATAAAACTAATAATAAAAATAAACACAGCCTAAATATAACAACTGAACAACGCGATTTTATAAAATTAATACAGGATTGCAACATTCGGGTCATGAAACCCGATAAGGGTAGTGGGCTAATTTTTATGAACCAAGTGGATTATATAAACAAACTAACTACCCATTTGGAAAATGGCCCATATGAGGTAACAAGTATTAATGAAGTCAATACAGCATACAATAGAGTTAGGTCTACAGTAGAAGATTTGTTTTTGGAAGACTTCATAGATACTGACATCTATTCTTATTTGAACATTGTAGCACCAAGAATGCCTGCTTTTTTTGGAGCCCCCAAAATTCATAAATCCATCCATGACCCCCCCTTTAGACCCATAGTTGATGGTAGGGGATCCATTCTGGTAGCTTGTGCCAAATATGTAGACAGTGTTCTAAAACCATACATAGAAAAAGAAATTCAGATTTGTAAGGACTCGTGGGGCTTTCTAGAGAACATCAATAGGATACCCTTTGATCCTAACCTAATTTTTATGACTGTGGATGTGAAAGATCTATACACTGTCATCCCACAACAGTTAGGTTTGGATTGGGTTAGGGAGTTCCTTGAGTTAAGAAATGTTGAACAGAACACTATCTACACAATAGAGACCTTATTGGAATTAGTATTAAAACATAACTTTTTTAGTTTTGACAACTTGATTTACAGGCAAGCTTCCGGAGTCGCTATGGGTTCTCCTTGTGGGGGCTCTTTTGCCAACTGTGTAATGGCACAATGGGAAAACACTTTTGTTTAGTAATCCAGTATTTAAGGAACATGTCGCTTGGTACACTAGGTACCAAGACGACATGTTCCTTTTATGGAAGGGGCCTCCTGAGATGGTGGCCCCATTTATTCATGACATCAAAGCTATGACTAATTTTTTAGACTTCACATATGAAGCAAATGACACTGAAATTAGTTTTTTAGACATAAAGCTAAATAAAGACATTGGTGCCTCTAGATTCATCAGCAACATCTATAGAAAGCCCACCTACTCCAATGGTTTTCTTCACTTTGGTAGTTGCCACCCTCTTCATCAAAAAAGCGGTTGTTAAAGGGCAGATGGTGAGGGCGCACGTATGATCACCAGGGATGAGGACTTCCATGATGAGTGTAGTAACTTGACCAGCATGTTTTTAAACAGGGGATACCCGGACATAGTAGTTCTGGAGATTATGTCCGAGTGGAAAAAGAGGATCTGGATATTTTAAGCCCATTTTGAACAGACATGACCTGACTGTGACAGTCAACCAAGACATGCTGGTGAAGAATGACAGAAGAACCAACGAACCCGATATGGGAGTTAGGTTTTTGTGTACATTTTCTATAGATCACCACCTTATAAGGCAAATTTTACAGAAAAACTGGGCAAACATAACGGAAGATACAAATTTGCATAAATTGCTAGGTACAACACCTAATATTACTTTTAGAAAAGGTTTTAATTTAAAAGCACTGTTAGAAATGAATAAACCTACCACTTTAAAGCGTTGAAAGGTATGATAGTGTGGGTTTTGCAATCAATAAATTCATACAGGAAGGGAGTTATGTGATAATAAATAATGTAAAATACAGGTTGATTGGAAATTTTAGCTGTTCTACCAAAGCAGTGGTTTATGTGGCAAGCTGTAGACAATGCCCG
>NC_056739.1:1853701962-1853706962 GCF_019279795.1 Protopterus annectens | reverse complement strand
CTGTTCCTTCTTTTTCCCTTTCAAAAAGTAAAACAAAACTTTTTTTTTTTTTCTCTTTCGCCTGAACCTTCTTGTGTTCTGACTGTCCTTCTCAAACATTTTGGAAATATACACTATATTTCAGAGCATTTGTTATAACTGTATTTGCTATAACTGATTTAAGTATTTTTTCTGGCTTTTTGATTATTTACTGCTTAGCGACTGCATTTTAGCCTGTTTATACAGCTCTGCATTCTATTTAAACTGTTTTTGTGTTGATTAACTGTTTTGCACTTTTAAAAAAGTTAATTGTTGCTTAATTTTACCTGTAGGCTAACACACTCAAGTGCGCTAGCCGTTTAAAAGCATTTATAGCATTTACTGTCTGTTTTCTGCAAAAAAAAAAAAAAAATCTTGTTTTCCCACCTTACTGAACTAGAATAGTCCAGTCTTCAGAGTTTGCTGATCTCTGGGCTTTGGCTTGGTTCCTGTGCTATTCCATATCCTTATTTGGATAAAGGGAAGCTTCTTTGTTCACCAGTGGGAGTGGGGAGCAATGAGCAGCCTATTTGTCCCTAGAGCAGTGGTTCTAGCCAGAAACTTGTAGTCTATTGGCCATTTTGGGTCAATTCCTAGCTCTTTTCAACCCCCTGCTATAAAGCCCGCTTTAGCGCGGAGTTGCCCATAGAGCACCATCGGGCAGCGCCAGTTAAACAAGGTTAAACTATTTCTGGCTCCGTAAAGTCTGCTCTTCAATTTTTCCCTTAGAACTTCTCTACTTGCAATCTAAACAGTCTATTCTCTATCTCAAAAGCTCAGCACTTGCTCCTAAAGCATTTTTATATAGGTAAAGTACTTGTATACTAAACAAAGTACTACATTAGCCTAGAATCCCCTTGAGTACCCATTTCCCTATAGGTCCCTTCTGACTCAGTTACACAGCAAACTTTTTCACTTTTTTCTAGCATGTCGAAGGGTCAGTTGCTAGCGTCCTCTCCTGTTCAGCTGGTGAATCTGGGCATCTTGAGGCAATGTTACAATTGCCTCATGTACACAGACAACCCACTCCTTCTCCCACAAAACACAAATACATGTGAGAGATGCAACTATATAGCCAAACTGGAGGCTGAGCTCTCTCAACTCAGGACTGGCAAGACCAGACAGGAGGAGAAGGAAACCACGCACACCACAAACCCAGTTTCACATAGAACTATCACAACTGCAAAACAAACACATAAACACACAAAGACATACTCGGAGGCACTGATCAAAATCTACCAAAACTACAGAGGCCTCCAAAGCAGACACCCAAGCAACTGCCACCTCAAGACATAAGACATGCAACACATAGTTCTCAAAGTCAGTGTGCTAAACAGTCACAGCCCTTAAGGCCAAACACAATGCCAGACACACTTGTTATAGGTGACTCCATAGTCAGACACACTGGCGTCCCACTCACCAGACTGAACAAGGAAAAGATCACAGTAAGCTGCCTGTCAGGCGCTAGAATCCGCCACATAACACAAGCACTCAGGTCACTCCACAGCAAGTACAAGTATGATTCAGTCATTGTCCATGTCGGTGTGAGCGACCTGAGGCGTACCTCCCTGGACTACATGAAAAGAGACATAGAGGAGCTCTCAGATTATGTAGCCCAGGCGGTATGACCCTGACCCTGAGCAGTATCCTACCCTCACCAAGAATGATGCCACAATACAGAGACAAAATGATCAGCTTTAATAATTGGCTTAATTACTGGTGTCATTCTAAGGGATCCAATGTCTGTCTGCCTGGGATGACATGCTTGACAAGCCACGCTGCTTCAAGGGCGGCTTGCACCTGTCACCCTGGGCTTCCGGATATTGGCAAAGGCTCTTGCCACCCCATAGTGCCTTTTTTAGGCAGGGCTTAAATGATAAACCTACCGCCCTAGAAAACAAAAATGGAGAAAAACTAAGGGTAATACTGCTCAATGCCAGAAGTCTAAACCTCAAGATGCACGCCCTCGAAGCCCTCCTCAGTATGGAGAACATCGATGTCTGTGCTGTGACTGAAACCTGGTTCAAGGCTCCTGAGAGCACCCCAGCACTATCAGGTTATCATGCGTTCCGGCCCCAAAATCCGGACCGAACCACAAGAGGAGGGGGAGTATCCATATTCATAAAGGATACCCACACCTCCAGGTTAGTGGCAACGCACGAAGCATCGGAGACCATCCAGATGCAATTAACCATAGGGAAAACTGCCCTACAGTTTGTAACATGCTACAGACCACCTTCTCAAACTCAGGAAACCCACACAGCCTTCCTGAAGACACTGGAGAGTATGAATGTCTCTCCAAACACCATCATATTGGGTGACTTCGACTACCCAAACATAGACTGGGAACATTACTCAAGCCCCAACACCCTAGCCCAAAGGTTCATTGAGTTCATAAACTCAAATGCTATGGAACAACTAGTCACCATTCCCACAAGGGGAGAAAATATACTAGACCTGATCATCACAAACATGGGGACAAAATGCTCCACACCGGAAGTATATCCCTCATTGGTGAGATCAGACCATAAATTAATCTCACTGGAGATCCACATCCCGCCCCACCCCAGCAAAAAGACCACAGTGAAGAACTTCTCAAAAGCAAACTTCACACTTCTTAAGACTGGAGTGGTACCCTTCAAGGCCCCCGAGCCAGTGGAAACCACAACCCACGCTGCTGAAACCCTTACAAATGCCTTCTACGAGCACCTCCAGGAATGTATGGATCAAGCAATCCCTAATAAAACCAAGACCCATTCCACCAAAGGCAGGCGCCCGGTCTGGTGGACCCCAGCCATAAACAAACTCTACAACAAGAGGAGAAAGCTACTACATGACAGAGCAAAATCCTAAAAGGGAAGGCATCTCTGATCAATACTAGCAAAAAACTACGATCACTCATAAAATCATCCAAGGCCAACTTTGAGAGAAAAATCGCTAATGACACAAAAGACAATCATAAAGCCTTCTTTAGCTATGTTAGAAACCTGGGTGGAAACTCCCAGATATGCTCAGAATTAGTCCAAAATGATAAAAAAATCACTGAACCCACAGACATTGCCAACATACTGGCAGACAGGTTCAGTGCAAATTTCTCTCCCCCCCCCCAAAAGGAGAAATATCTATCCCACCAGAGTCTAGCCTCCCAAACATCTCAGATGCCCAGGTGAGAGCTGCTCTCTAAAGCAAAAACACAGCATCAATGGGACCGGACGGTGTCCCCGGCTGTGTGCTACACGAACTCAATGAGGAACTAAACCCACACATAAGGCTGATGTTTAATCTTAGCCTTACTACAGGATACGTACCCAAAGAATGGCGTACGGCAACTGTGGTCCCACTCCACAAAGGCGGTACTTCTACGGACCCTGGAAATTACCGCCCCATAAGCTTGACGAGCCTTGTCTGCAAAGCTATGGAGAAGGATCATAATGGAACTCATAAATAAAGACATTGGGGACCTACAGACACTGGATCCTACCCAATTTGGCTTTGTCAAGGGCAGATCCTGCCTCTTGAACTTGGTCGACTTTTTCGAAACAGTCAAACAGTCACTAAGGCCATTGATGAGGGTAAGGCAGTTCACACAGCCTACCTTGACCTAGCAAAAGTGTTCGACACAATACCCTACTCGGGCATCATAGAAAAGCTCACCAGCTTAGATGTAAACCCATATGTCACAAGATGGGTTGCAAACTGGCTCAAGGACAGAACACACAGGGTTAGAGTTGCTGGTGCCATGTCAGACTCTAAGCCGGTCACGAGCGGTGTCCCACAGGGCTCAGTCCTGGGCCCCCTCTTGTTCGGCATTTATTTTTCTGAAGTGCAGGCAAACATAGGGGGATTGTGGCTGACAAAATTTGCAGATGACTGCAAACTGGGCACCATAATTGACACTCCATCAGACACAGACATCCTCCAGAGAGGTCTCATAGAAATGGATAACTGGTGCCAGAGCCATGACCTTAAGCTAAATGCCAAAAATGTATAGTCATACCCTTTGGGAAAAACAAGGTAACCCCTAATTACCACATAGGTGGTAATCCATTAAACACGGAAGAAGTTATCAGGGACCTGGGGACCCAAGTTGACAGTAACCTCTCTTTTGACACTCACATTGCCAAAGTGGTTAGGAAGACCTTCTACATTGCCCACCTGATCATGAAGGGATTCACATCCAGATCAGGAGAGGTCATTGTACCCTGTACTCTTCACTTATCAGACCAATGATTGAGTACAACGCCCCATTCGGAATGTACCTTACCCGACACCTGCAGCAGTTGGAAAGATCCCAAAAGTTCCTCACCAAAAGGATAAAGGGGCTCAAATATATGTCATACGATGCCCGACTGAAGAAACTCCAGCTCTATTCAGTCGCATACTGTCTGCTCAGAGGTGATCTGTGCCTGACATACAAGGCCATGTCCAACCTGGAATTAATGGACATGCTCCACCTCAAAAAATCCAAATCCACCAGAGCCATGAGAGCAAGAGACTTAAACCTCAACACGGATATAAATAGGGCGTGCTGGAGGGACAGATTCATCACCCAGAGACTCCCTACACTATGGAACAGAATCCCAGTCCATGTGAGGCAGAGCCCCTCACTGACTCTGTTCAAGAGAAATCTTGACGAGTGGATGGGAGATCGTAGGTTTACCCCGGGAATCATCTCTGTATCACTGCTGGACAGAGGCACAGCAAACTAATGGGTATAGTATTCTCATCCTAAGGGTGGTGAAAGCCACACACACTCTGGCTAGGCTTATAAATGCCCTACGGCAGATAGCCTAGTATGAACCTATGAACCTATCTATATATATATATATATATATATATATATATATATATATATATATGTATATATATATATATATATATATATATATATATATATATATATATATATATATATGTATATATGTATAGAGGTATGGATGCATGTATACTTGTATATAGTTTTGAAGTCCCGGAATACTTCT
>NC_056739.1:1852956962-1852991962 GCF_019279795.1 Protopterus annectens | reverse complement strand
CTTGAGTAGTGTTGTTATGTGTATTCTGTATTGCTGGTCTTACAGTGTTTGTGTGTACATAGTAGTTTCAGATGGAATGCAGTCTGTCTGCATAGCTCTCAACTGTGGGCCTATCCACATAATGGCCAATGGATTGTCTGTTAGGTTTTGTCTGTGCACCACACAGGTCTTGTCCTAGATATATCACTGGCAGTCTGTCTGTTGCGTGCTGTCAGTACATGGTTACATCCATTTGTGTTTCTGATGTCTTATTCCTACATAATGGTATGTTGCAACAAATCCTGTAACACCAGCAGTTTCCAGGGTGTGTAACAGCAATATTTGCAAATATGGCCCTGTGTTCCTGCCTCTGTCCTCCACATATATGGCAGGCTTTGTCCTGCTGTGATACAGTTAGGGGTTGTTAGGTAATGGCCTATCACTATTTACTGCTAGCATTCCTGCTCTCATCCCAGTCATATCGTAGACTCCCACAGCTCTGTACTACATCTGTAAATGTTGATTGTTACTTATCTTGAAAGCAAATCCTTTGTCTACTGTTGTACTAATTGAATGCCTTGGCCTGGACAACATAGTATGTTATATATCCACATTGCTTGCATCTACTGTTTTGTGCGTCCCTTGCATTCAGCACTGATTACATATTTCAGAATTTATGTGCTGTAAGTAATGGCATACATTATTGTATAGTACACAAATAAAGGATTTCTGTGTATGCATACCTGTGTGTCATGTCATGTCCTTTGAATTGTGAGTGGGTATATGTTTAATGTATTCTTGTTTATGGGAATGGTTGCCACACTACACATTTCACAGGTGCCAGTTACAGCGCTTGTAGCTGAGGCATATACTTTGCACCCAGTATTTACATACTACTTCTACATATGTATGGCTACTAAAACCTTTTGTCTGTGTATATGTGCATGTACACACACACACACATACACACACACACACACACACACACACACACACACACACACATATATACATATATATATATATATATATATATATATATATATATATATATATATATACATATATACCTGAACAACATATTTGTCAATGTATAATGTGAGTGCATATCTGCACCATTGTAATGTGTACTCCTTCCACATTGTACATTCCCTACGGTAGAATGACATTTCCGCATGATATGTTACAGATATTGCCCTGACATTTTTATGGAGAACTGGATTACTGTTAAAGCATTGCAGCTGTGTTGTGAAGGATCCTGATGTCAAGAACTGCATGTGCTGGATATTGGATTGCACAGGATATCCGTTAGGGCTGTGGAGGGGGGTAACATAGCACTAATTACCAGGTATCCATCATTTCAGCCCCCACCCCCATTAACAGTGCTTATGGTCTGTTATGTTGCAGTGACTGGTTCAGGATTTTGTTCCCATGTGGAAATGTTATACACATTTCTGTGTGTGTGTGTGTGTGTGTGTGTGTGTGTGTGTGTGTGTGTGTGTGTGTGTGTGTGTATATATATATATATATATATATATATATATATATAAATATGTATATCTACATAATTATATATATATATATATATATATATATATATATATATATATATATATATATATATATATATATATACACACACACACACACACACACATATATATATATATATATATATGTATATATATAATATATATATATATATATATATATATATATATATACATACATACATATGAACATATTTATCTGTCTATATACAATTGATGTTATATGATTATTTGTGTGTCATACACACATATATATACATATAGCTGTCTATCTGCCTACATTTACAGATATATATCTGTCCATATGTCCATGCATGTTCGGCTCATAATTTTGGACTGTACCTCATTCTCTTGGCAATTGACATGGATGATCTCAGGATTGAAGTCAGTCACTAGTGTCGACACTTTTGTGTTTCAGACTTCACCTCTTTCAAAATTTGTGTTCTAATACATATAACTGTTTAACTAGAAACATTTTAAGTGTATAAGAAGAGTATTTGACATATATCCCTATTTGTACCCGCATTTTAGGTTCATAGGTTGGTACCAGGCTATTAGCCCTAGGGTCTATACAAGCCTAGCCATAACAATTCCCTGGATATTTCTTCCCACAATATTTACTTCCCTGGACCCCTGTCTAGCAGGGCAACTGACGTGATCCCCGGGGTGAATTTCCTATTTCCCATCCAATCATCAAGGTTCCTTTTGAGGAGGGCCAAGGAGGTGCTCTGCTTGACATGTATGGGCAGTCTATTCCAGAGTATGGGGAATCTCTGGGTCAGGAACCTATCCCTCCTGGAGCATGTGGCTCTGAGGGATTGGGATTTCTTTAAGTGGAGCATGTCCAACAGCTCAGAGTTTGACATGGCCTTGTATTTTAAGCAGAGATCACCTCTGAGTAGACGATATGCCACACAGTATAGCTGGAGTTTTTTTAGACGGTCAGTATAGGGCATCTGCTTTAGGGCTGTGATTCTTTTAGTGAGGTATTTCTGCAGCCTTTCCAGCTGTTGCAGATGTCTTGTGAGGTACATACCAAACAGAGCGTTGTACTCTATAATGGGTCTAATGAGGGATGAGTACAGTGGGACAATGACCTCCTTTTTTCTGGATGAAAAGCCCTTAGTGATGAGGTGTGCAACATAGAAAGATTTAATGACTGTTGTGGCGATGTGGTTATCGAAAGTGAGACCACTGTCCACCTGTGTCCCTAAGTCTCTCATCACACTTCTGGTGTTTTGGCACACTTTGTCCAGAATTCTTGCATTAAGAGGTTGGGTGATATGATATTACTACATTTCTTGTACTGTTGAATGATTGTGCTGGATGATATGTTTGTGAAAACATCACACTCATGTATATCTGCCATGACTTAGTAGTAAATCACTCTGTGTATGGTGTGCATGGTTTTGGGTTCCAGCCTTGCAGACACTGTATTTTGTTGCTGGGCAGAACACCAGCCATTGGATACAGAGTGATTAAGGTACTTTAAAGCAGTTGTAAGCAGGTGTGCGCGGGTTTGTGCAATGGTAAGCACTGCTACGTTCTGGTTACTGTTTCTTATACCCAGTTAGCTCCTGGATTGCTTAAACTGTGTAAGCAATGCCTACACAGGTTAGCTCCTGGATTGCTTAACCTGTGTGGGCATTGCTTACCCCCAAGCAGACAGTTTTAAACCCGCTTACTGCTACTTAAAAGTGCTTACTCCTGCTTACCCCTGTGCAAAGTTCTTTAAAAGAAAAGAAAAAAAGGGTTGATAGGAAAGTGGTGAAAAAAGGGGCACAAAGAGGGAAAGACAGTAGGGAACTAGCCAGGGATGTGCAGGAAGGGTGTAGGGAAGGTCCATAGTTGCCCATTTCTTCTACAGCAACAGCTGTGCATATGCACTGAATTTGGAGGTAGATTTGGACACTCAAACCCATGGCACGGGGTGAGGACAACAAAAATACATTGTGATGCCAATTAGACCGGATTACATGTGTCCAGTGGACACGTGTGCAAAATGGACAGTTATGTATGAGGGAAGATTTTTTTCTGGGAACAGATTGTCCTTTTTTGTTTTCAGGTGAGAGTGGGATGTTGGGGAGGGGTAGTAGGTATATTTAGGGAGGTAGGTTGGTAGGTTAACAGACAAGACACACAAGATGCATACAGGGGTGGTATATGACACATGTGGAGGGTAAACACCTTGGACGGGGATGGGTGTTTGGAAGTCGCAAGCCCATTAGCCCCCAAATGGAAACAGTGGGACTGAGGTCCCTACCCATGGGCAGTCACCACTGCACCTTCATGGCCCCAAAGGTGGCCATGCTGGGGGCTGGGTAGGAGGGGCAGGCTCACCCTCTAATTGTGCCACTCAGCCCTCAAGCTGGCGTAACTGGTCTCGAAATGCCCTATCAATTTCCCTACACACCATGGCCTGGACCTGACAACAAGTGACTGGTTCCTCTATGCCCCCGCTCCCAGGTGGGGGCTGAGCCCGATCCCCTGTGGCAGTTCCACCCGAAGGTTATGCAGGGCCTACGAAGGAGGAGGTTCCAGGCTGGGCCCCAGACGTGCTGGTGCCCGGTGCCATGGCCAGCTGAGGTGGGACAGGTGAGTCCGCTGGGACCGGCCTTCCCATATGAGCTATGGTGCAGCAGTTTACAGACAGATATGGGTTATTAATAGTCAAAAGCATTCAGGATTCATTATAACAGCATGCATAGGTATACCCATTAACCCAAGACACCAAATTTAAACCAGTTGCATAGCAAGCAAAACACGTGCATATATGGAGCAGCAGTGGCCATTACAACAGCAAGCAGGTTTTATTGATGGCAACAGGATACCGATATGGGTGTATTTTAACATGGCACATGCATAGAACTAAATGTGAATATTTATGAACCAATAGGACATATGTCCCAACATATGTTTGGAGAGTAAGCATACCCATTGAGGTGTATAATTGGGTTATTGTTGCACATATGATGGGGGCAAGACAGAAACTTCAATTAACAACTGATATATCCCTGTAGTTTTCACAACTTTCTTAGTCACTGCCGTGATCTGTCCCTTACATGTATTATAACACTACCCATTGGCCTTACTTTGTACAATGGTATGTTTGTTGATTAATATATACGTGGACTGTGTCTAACATATAGTCTGCACCTTTTACCTGTTATAGCTGTTGGGAAGATCTTTGTTATCACTACCTACACATACTCCCAGATTCCATGTTGATGTTATACACATACACCTCAGTCCGTTATTGCACACACTCTGGTTGAGGCTTGACAGGATGCAGGTATTAATGCGACATATTATGAGAATTGCTCTCATACACCTTGGGTGTGATGCTACAATGGCAGGTTTGTTTTCATATACATTCTCTGACTATGTACAGGTTTGACTATCAATTATATGTCATCACAGGCTGCCTACATTTCTTGGATCATCACACTGATTTCTCAGGTGAACAGGGTACCAGGCAGCAGAATTGGGCCATTTATCTGCACATGCTGAGCATATCGGAACAGTTGAGGGGTATGAATATGCATATAGCTTACTATCTGAAGATTCTGACGCAGTCTGTACAGTTGATGGTTATGATTATGCTTACAGCTTACTATCTGAACATTCTGGCAAACTCTGTACAGTTGTTGGGTCTAATTATGCATACAGCTTTGTATCTGAACATTCTCATAAATTCTGTACAGCTGTGGGGTATGATTATGCATACAACCTACTACCACTCCCGGGATCCAATCCCTGCTGTGTGTGGTAACACTATTACAGCTAACATCACAGTACACTGTGCTATGAGGGAACTGGTGTAAAGCTTTCCAATGTTTTGTTTCTAAGTCTCCCTCATTTGTATAATATAACTAACCTCTTGTTATACAGAAATTTCTACACATTTTATCTGTGTACCACAGTGTAGGTAATACTGCTTAATTCTACAGTACTATTTATAGCATGAAACACTACAACATATTAAATCAGAGTATACACAAGCACTCCAGGGGTTATACCTTTATTCACAGGATATGACATTTCATGCAAGATTATTAGTAACCTGCCTCGCAACGCAGCCTTTGCAGCCTAGCTTGTTGGTTCACAGCTCACTCATCTGCAGCTGTCAGAGAAATACAGTGACATTTAGCCATACCTATCCATAGTATACACAAGCTAGGCAATTATTATATACTTAGTGGAATGGGTACTTACTCATTGCTGGGTCATCAGCCATCTGCCTGCACTCCTGGATCCACTGTTCCAGTAGATCCTCCCTACATCGTTTCAGGTCAGCATGGTGATGCCTGACCTGCTCACCAGCCCGGGGGATACCTGTGGCACTAGTGAGGTTGCGGACGAGATGGTCCCAGGCCTCCACTTTATACTGGGAGCCCTGGTAATGGCCCTGCAGGAGTCTCTGCCCATGGTGTTTGAGCAGGAGCCACACCATGTATTTCGACTCATTAATGCCCCAGTGCTGCTCTCTGAATCGAGTGCCTTCACCTAGTAGAGCCATTCTGTCTACAGTAGGGAGCTGCAACCAGTTATGGGGATTATTGGCACATGTGGGGTTTAAATACGCCTGATTTCCTACACTTTCCCATAATTGGACAGTTTTGAAAAGGCTAAGCTATTGGCACACCTGCTTACCTAATGTTGGCATTGCTTAAAGGGGCATACCACTGGGCAGATTGAATTAGCCGGCCTGCACATTGCTTACACCACATAATCCCACCTGTGCAATGCTTAGCATTGCTTAATATGTAATTAGCATTATATTGTCCTTTTAACATTGATTTATAATTTGTTACATGTTATATCTGTGTCTGGTATCTGTGATTCATGTGTACGTACACTGTATGGGGTCCTGGGGACTTCAACACTTTATTGCAATAACTCCTCAGATCTGGCCTTACTGCAGTACTCCAGTATTTATGTTATGTAGCAGGTTATACAACATCACACTATACATAGATTCAGTTCACATCTTTGGTTTGATTTTTCCTATGGTGAGGATTTGTTTGCTGAAACCTCACTCATATGTATTGTTATGATGGCTTAGTGGTTAACTAGTATGACTGTAGTGTACAGTGTCCTGAGTTTGAGCCTTGCAGAAGCTGTTTATTTTGTTGCTGGGCAGAACACGGGCTGTTGGGTACAGAGTGATTAAGGCACTTTAAAGCAGTTGCAAGCGGGTGTGCATGTGTTTGCACAGCGGTAAGCAATGCTAAGCTCCGGTTACAGTTTCTAACACTCAGTTAGCTTCTACTTTGCTTAATCTTTGTAGGCAATGCTTATCCCCATGCAAATGCACTTAAACATGCTTAATAGTGCTTATATATGCTTACTGCTGCTTTTTTGTGCTTAAACCTGCTTACTAGTGCCTTATTCATTATGACACTGACACTTCATATGTGTATTTAATGCAGTACTCTAGTTCACATTTAAATGTTATTTAGTAGGTTATACAGCAAAATCATGTTCATATACAGATTTCATATGGAAAATGGAACGTGCTGCAGTGGGACTCGAACCAGGAATGCCCGCTCATTTTGCGGATGCTCTGCCCACTACACTATTGCTGTGCTGCTTCATTTGCATATATCTTCCTTGTTATCCTCTTCAGCCTTTTAAGCTGCTTTAACCATAGCTAAGCGATGGGCACACCCATGCACTTACATTTAGCTTTAATCGGTGTTTTAAAAAAAATAAAAGGGTTTCTTTATTTACTTTTTCAGTACTGTTGCTGTTGTACACATGGGAAACTGTTGGTGAGGATATGCAGACACCTATGACTGATCTCGCTGATCTCTTAACACTTTCTGCTTTTCTACATTGCAGGGGTGTGACATACCCCCTGCAATCATACACGCACCGTGTAAGCCTAGGAGTTCGGGCAGCTTGACTTCATTAATATGCATGGTGTGCTGCCGTCCTCTTCCTACACAGGTGCTTCCATGCAGGACTACACTAGTCCTGCATGGAAGATTAGTGAATCCGGGCGCCACAGTAGGTAATCTGCAAATGCTGGGCTCATCACAGTTCAGCTTTGTTAAAGTAAGGCCATGCCTATTAAATCTGGTGGACTTTTTTGAGAGGCCACCAAAAGCAGTGGGTGATGGCAAGGCTGTACACACAGCTAACTTTGATATGGCCAAGGCTTTTGATATAATACGCCACTCAGGCACTATAGACAGTCTCACTGATTTAGACATAAACCCTTTTATCACCTGCTAAATAGCCAACTGGCTCACTTATAGGACCCAGGAGGTCAAAACAGGAGAGGCCACCTCCATCAAGAAGCCAGTCACTAGCTGACTCCCCCAGGGCTTGGTACTGAGCTCATTCATTTTTGGCATCTATTTCTCTGAAATGGAAGAAAATGCTGAAGGTTTATGGCAGTAGCCTTACCTTCGACCACTATGTAGCCACAGTGGTAAGGAACTCCTCCACAGCTTATAAGTAAGAAGTGGCATCTAGGTCCAAAGAGGTCATTATCCCACTGTACTCTGCCCTTATCAGACCAATCATAGAGTACAATGCTTCCTTCAGTATGTACCTGACCAGGCATATGCAGTAACTAGAGTGACCTCAGAGGTTCCTTACAAAAAGAATAGAAGGCATAACAAACCTTCTTCATGTAGAGCACCTTAAAACCCTTTCCATATACTCAGTCTCCCATAGATTGCTGAGGGGGGATCTATGTCTGTCTTAAAAGGCAACTGCAAACCCCACATTTATGAATCTCCTGCATATTTGATAGTCAAACAGTAGCACAAATACAAGGTCTAGGACTTGACTTTTGTCAGTGACTTAAACAGAACATGCAGGAGCCATTGATATGTGTCCCAGAGACTGCCTGTCCTATGGAACGGGCTTCCCATCCATGTAAAGCTGAGTTAATCTATTGCCCAGTTAGAGCAACCTAGGTCAATGGATGGGAATGAGGAAATTTCCACTGGGCCTGGCACCCATACCATATGGACAGGGATATCTTATAAATGCCTGGCCCCCAATGTCCTATTTGGATACAAGACATCATTATTCTTTTGGGAAAACTTGGCTAGGCTTAGAAAGTCCACATGGGTCATTAGCCTAGTAACAATCTATGAATCTATAACACAGTAAAATAAAACTCACACTGCAATCAAGAACTTTTAACATGCAAGGAAAGTTAATAGCATAATGAAGTAAAAATATGCAATGCTAACAAACAAGAAAAACAATATAAGGAATACAGCCAAGAAATGTGCTTTTCCACACAACAGTTTTTTCTGTGACAGTGGCAGTTCAAGTGAGCTTCCTCAGGAAAACCTTTAAATGTTTTCATATCCCCTTAAATAAAAATACTAGTCTCCATCTCCTCCGTCAGGTCACAGGTAATAAACCTCTTCTTGTACTGCACTAAGTAGCATTGTCACTTCACAACAAGAGGTTCTCCAGTTTGATTTTCAGCTAATATGCCTTTTGCACAGGTTCTGCATTTCCCTTCCTGTGTTCATGTTGGTTTTCTTCAAGTATTCCAGTTTTCTCTTACATCCTAAAGAAAGACATGATTGTCAACTCTAAATTGTGTGTGTGTGTGTGTGTGTAAAAATGGCCTAGCAATTTACTTCCATTCTCTACTTAACTCATTACATCTGAGTGATGCCTCCAAGTGCATTTGCAGTTAACTCCTACTGACGCCTCTAGACATCAAATACTGCTTGTTCATATTTGCATCAGTAATTCCAAAACCATGCTATGTACAAGGTTTTAAAATATTTCATCTTAAAGCAAATTCAACTGCGTTAACATTTGACCTCTGTCTAGTGCAGGTAAATAGATATTAACTGTTGTTTTTATGATATTAATTTATACAGATATAATTTTTACATTTTTTTAAATATCCCAACAACCAACAGGCAGAACTCCTTAGCCTGATATGAAAGCTCCCAGCTAGATGAATAAAATGCTGCTGACAGTATGTGTGCAACTTGAGTCGGTGCTGAGATCCTCAAGTTGTTTACAAAATATTACAAATGTAATAGTTACTCTGTTTACTGAGACTTATAAAATTCATTTTAAGACATAGAATCAAAAGAATACTACCACTATAAAAATGGTTTAAGCTGAAGAGTTTGCCATTTATACTTCTTCATAATCCCTATGATCCCACAGATAATGAACTTTTGTTTGAAATGTGAGGACATAATTTGTTTCTGTGAAAAGGCTTAGGCTCCGCCCATTAGAAGTTACAGTGCAAACTTCCTGAGCTCCATTTCAGTGAATGAGTTAACTAGTGAACTCTGTGCAGAGCCACAACTGTTCATTGGGTAGCTAAAGGACTTGGGTGTAACTCTGTGGCACTAGATAGAATGATTCCCATAACTCATAAGGAATAGTTTTCTCTCCAAACCAAAACTTTTAACATTCAGAGGAACTGGGCTTTAATTAACACACCAAAGTAAATATATATACTGCAGCCAAACAAGTACACAATATAAGTAATACAAATCAAGAAATCTGCCTTTCCCACCCAATAGTCTAATCTGTTGCAGTGTCAGTCCAATTAAAATTTCTCCAGAAATCCTTGAGAGGTTTTCTTTTGCTCTTAAATAAACATATAGTTTCTAATTTCTCCCTCAGTTCACAGGGTGTTAAGAGGAGTAGATGCCACCCTTTACATCCTGTAACAGTAGCAGTACCTTATATGCCATGAACATGCCACAATGTAAGAATATCATAAGGGACACATTAGACATATATTTTTTGTGAACCATGGAAATATGTGTGTGTTCTAGAAATTCAGTTTTCACGTTTACTTCCAACATTTGAGATTTGCTATACATTAAATCATTTGCTGTTAGACAGTTCTTTTGTAATACGTTTTCATTTTCTGTTGCAATTAATTTTGTGTTCTATGTGTGTGTTTATAGTTTCTTTATGGTGATGTTAAAGAGGGTATAAAAAGACGATGGCAGGGTTTGCTATTGCACGCTCTAGAGACTACTGTCCTGCACAATTGCTGGTCAGCTTAGTAGGGTGGCTATTTCTGAAGTCATTATTATCTAGTGTTATTAATATCTAATGACATTGAGTACAGACTGAGTGTGTTCCTAGACTTGGCCAAACAAGGATGCTGATTAGTACTTCTGTCCTAGCAGGGCAATATTTCTTAGTGTGTGTCTGATATTGGACTGCTTTGCTCTACTGATGATGTATGCATTCTTAACAGTCACTGAGATAGTTTTTACTTTTGATTTAAGGCTGGGTTACAAAGAACAGATGATGGTCAGCTAGAGGACAGTAATGTGGAGAGCAAGAAATTTATGCAAAAAAGCATTGGCCTGCATTTATTGTTTGTCGGTTGTTTAGAAACCATGCCTTTGGTGTTCTTAAATTGGCCACTGTCATCCTGTTGTATTTAATTACTATTCTAGCATTCATACACATAGTAGCTGCCTGCAGTTGACCACATGACCACTGTCTAAGTCCCTTGACAATATTCCTGAGTCTATGGCACACTGCTAAAGTCATGACCCTCCACAAGATTTGCCCCACCATGGGTCCTGGAAATTATATATCAATGATCCTTATGAGTCTGATCTGTAAGGCTATGGAGCTTATCATAACCAATCTCATTAATTAAAATATCAAAAATCTCATTAGGCTTAACCCCCAACAGTTTGGCTTTATTAGAGGGAGATCATGCCTGTTAAATCTTGTTTATATCATGGGGGGGGGCACAAGCTATTGACAGTGGGCATGCACATAGCTTATCTCAGTCTGGCCAAAGCTTTCATTATAATACCAATGCTGAAATTGTGAGTAAACTAACACGCTTAGACAGAAATAAAAATACTGAACCTACACAATTTCTGTGGCAGGTGACTCTTCGGATAGTGCTTAGGTAACGGTCTGTACTGGGTCCTTGTCTTCTTCATCTTCCACTTCCTCTGATCTTAAAACTGATAACCAGTTCCACAGGTTAACCCGATTTGCAGAGGATTAGAAACTGGGTACAACTGTCAGGCTCCCCTTGGATATCTCTATCACTCAGAAAGAGCTTACCATAGTCAGTGCCTGGCATTGGGATAACAGGCTTAAATTGAAAGAGAAAAAGTATAGTATAGTTTCATTCAATAAACAACCATTACCCACAACATACAGGACATAAAACACTCCCTTACTAAATTAAATGGCAGTTGTGACTTAGGTTCTTGAGCAGATAGTTCTCTCTCCTTTGATCATCAACTGCACTGAGAAACTCCTTCTACTTAGCACAGCTAATAGCCAAAGATATTTCCACTAGATCAAAAGATCTTATTGTTCCACTATATTTAGCACTGGTTAGACCCACTGTAGAACAGAATGCCATATTTGGTATATGCACCTCACTTGACATGTCAACAAATTCAAAAAGCCCCAGTAATTCCTAACTTAAAAGATATCCATTCTTAAGAACCTAAGTTACCTGTTTACTAGGAAAGAGTAGAAGCCCTGTAACTGTTCCTGCATTCTATGTCCTACAGATTCCAGAAAGGTGATCTGTGACTTGTTTACTACACCACTGGAGATCTGTTGGTCCCTGACCTCCTATATCTCAATAAGTCAAACAGCTCAGATAACACTAGAACAACAGACCTAAACCTCTGCTAGAAGATAAATGGATTGTGATGCAGAAAGAGAGTCATCACCTAGAGCCTCCCCCTTCTCTGGCTGGTGCTCACTGATGTTCCCTGATCTGGTGCACCCCTCAGTTATAGGTGGAGGAGAAAAACAAAAAAAATAAAAAGGTCTCATCTTTGAGATGAGGATCAAAAAAGTCTTCTTCTAATGAAATTGTGCCAACTTACTATAGTTAGAATACCACGCATGAAATGCTTCAGTCATGACTACAAGTACAGTATTGGCATTCAGGTACTAATATACTGCCCCACTGGCATCACACCCTGTAACATGTTACACCCAGAGCAGCTGTTCCCTTTCCCCACACTAGCTATGAAAGCAAGTCAATATGCTCCTTCAAACTAAACTTGGACAACTGGATGGGTACCATTGAGTTTACCACAGGGCTAACTATTTTTGTCCTATTTGTGAAAAGATTTAAAGCTTTAGGGTAGATATTGACAAGACATATATGGTCATTAGACTAAAATAACCTTGAAAGAACTATAACTGAAGGTCCTGAATTTATAGAACTCATTGTTGAGTTCTATGAATTCAGGACTTTCAATTATTTTTGAGGGGGGCTCATAGACGTCTGTCTATATATGGCCATAATTTGTGGCTGGAGTTGTTAATGTAAGCAATTAAGCATTACATTACAGCACACATGGATGGCATGTGCTTGTGAGGATAGCAGTTACCTTAGTAGCAGGTCTGGCATATGCAATGGTTGCACAAGCAAAGAAAAAATGTATACTACTCTGCAGGAAGGGGACTCTTTTCCATTATGTCTTTTGGCTGTCTACCCTATCTTGCTGTTCATCGAAACTAATTTTTTAAAAATGATTTTTGGTTTCTGCCATTATGTTTGTGTGTGGGGGGCTTCATTTTTTGTGTTTTGCAATGCTTAGTAGACACTGTTGCTATTCACACCTTTATCACAGTGTTTGTGTTTGTATTTGCATATGCATGTGTATAATGTATACATATATATATATATATATATATATATATATATATATATATATATATATATATATATATATATATATATATATATGGGTCTACTGTATAAGTTCGAAAATACACTTCTTCGAACTCACACAGTAGACCCTGGGTTCTGTAGTGCACTTAATCGAAAGTGCACTTTCACGAAACCTGCTTCAGCGAACGGGCTACTACTGACTTTAGTGCAGTAGTTACGGACCTTAGGGTTAGGCTGCAGGTTATGGTAAGGGGATAGCTAGTAGGGCTATACCCTTACCATGACCCGTGCCCTAACCCTAAGGTCTGTGACTACCACACCACAGTGGAAGACAGGCTATCCTCCACTCTATTATATTATATTATATTATATTGTATTATATTATGTGGATGAAGTGTTATTTATAAGCTACGCAGGGCTAGTAATAAATATTTAATAAACAGTGAGAACAATATGGTTTCACAGCAGACCACATAGAACCTCTGAATGAAAAGGGTTTTGTTCAAATGTTCTACAATAACAAACCACTTGAAAGGACCTGCCTGACATCTTCAAACACAACTAAGAGGTCATTCACTAAATCCTTGCTTTTGGGCTCCTTTCACACTGTATTTGGTTCTGAGTGATTGTTCAGTGTGGTCGTTCTTGTAGGCAATTTCACGAGGATTGTAATTCGTGTGGAAGTATTATACTATCAGAGTAATGTAATGAGTGATCCAGGAATACCATCACTTTTGAGCGAGGAGAAAATCATTTCCAGTGTCATTTTGAATGATGCAGAGACTTTGAACAACACAAATATTTTGCAGTTGGTTCTAACATTGACTAATAAAGTAATCTTACTACAGCGGACTCTGAAAAAACTACAAAGACCAAGGGGTTGTGAATACACGGATGCTAACAGAGACAATGACACCAGACCTATGTCATCGTGGTTCCACCCACGTGGGGATCTAATGGGTGGAGCAATGACTTCCAACACACAAGGAAAGATTCCGTGTGGTCAGAGACCTGTTTCTAACAGTACAGCAGGGGTGGCTCGTGCTATCAGACTGCTGGACTGCAGCCCTCCCACCTAGAAAAAAGAAAAGAAAAATCTTTAAAACTAAAAAACAAAAACAGAAAAAAAAAAAGCACGAGTCCCGACTCCTCTGCGCATGCGCAGACACATTTGAAGACCTCAGACTGCCTTTATCAGCAGTCCGGATAGAGACAGACAGGTACCCAGCAATCATTGCTGCAAATGCACCCAGGAATTAGTGCAGTGATGACCACAAAGAAGAGGTCCGGACTGCTTCGGCTGCAGGCAGAACCAATGAGGACTGAGAGAGGTGAGCTGCTTTCGCGGGACATTCATTGCGCGGGCTTGAGGTTTTGGTCGCTGGCTGGATTGCTTCATTCGTGAAACGGGTAGGTGTTTGCGGACGGGACATGTATTTAGAAGGTGTGTGCAAAATATACTTGTGGCTAGAGAGAGCAAATGGTGGTGGGTAGAGATACTCAGGCTTAAACCCTGTACCTTGGATGCAGGTGGCAAGGACCTGAATTTGCTATCCACAACCATTTTAAAAAAATTTGCAGATTTTTGCCTCCTATTTGTTCATAGGTTCATAGGTTCATAGGTTCATACTAGGCTATCTGCCCGAGGGCATTTACAAGCCTAGCCCATTGTTCTGTTCTTCATAAAATCTGTGGTTTCTGTACCTACATTTGCAAAGTCTGTAGTGTAGTGGTGCACTGGTAGCATTGCTGCCTAACAGCTACAGGTTCTCTGGTTTGATTCTTGGCTGGGGTGCCTTCTGTGTGGTGTGTGCATGTTCTCCCATCTTGCAAAGTTGTGTCTGGCATTTCTCCCTGCTCTGCTGAAAATTGTCTTTTGTTCCAAGTCAGACTAGTATCCTGGTTAAATGTTTAAAAAATAACAGGCATTTGAATTTCAGACTTCATATTCTTCAGAAAGTACATGGTAACACAAAATTGTTCTAGCAGTTATCTAAGTTTATAAAATGGATATTTGAAATTTGTCCATATTTTCGGGAGTGTATTCCCCCATTATTGGCCTTGTCCAGGTATTTTGTGCTAAGGTTGAGAGTTATCTATGGTGAGAACTGAATTCATTGAATGTTTGGGGGCTGTATTCCCCCCCCCCATTACTGGCTTTGTCCACATTTTTTGCCAAGAGGTTGAGAGCAATAGTGAGAACTGAATTCACTGAATATGTTTGGGGGCTGTATTCCTCCCATTATTGGCTTTGTTCAGGTGTTTTGTGCCAAGAGGTTGACAGCTATGCTGAGAACTGAATTCACTAAATGGTAGCCATTTAAGTTTGTCTTCCTCTCTTTCACAAAACAGCTGATTTGGCACAGTGGTATGTTTCTCTGACTGTTTTGCACAGGGTCCCCTGGGTTAAAGACGCAGTGAAATGTATGGTGTAACACAGCATTTTATTCTAGCAACTTTCCAATTTTATACAAGCAATGTTTAAAATGTATCCCTGTTTTTTGTCCCCCCCCCAATACATTTCGGCTTTTTCCAGATTTCTTGTGCTGCAAAGTTCAGAGATACAACTGCGTGTCGAGTAGATTTTACAAGGAGCCGAGAGCTGCAGGGGAACAAAACTTTAGTGCTGCTTAGTCTGAGTCTGCTTGCATTAATAGCACAACAGGTAGTGTACTTGTTTTTGATGCAGAAGGCTGTGTGGGTTCTACTCCCACAGTAGATAGATGCATTGCTAATACTGTACTGTGTTGTAAAGTGGGTGGATGCTGCAGTCCTTTTTGGCAAAGATACCTAGAGTAGTAACTATGAACCTGTTATCAGTTTGCCATACAGTCTCTATTATGATATTACTAGCTTATCATTTTTTTTAATGCATGCAATATAGGCAATTTATTCCTCAAGGGCAACAGGCACTTTGTAGATGAATAAACAGTGACATATAAAGTTGTTTGCTAGCAGCAACCTCTTCATTGTTACAGATTTCTTTAATGTGGAATTATTTAGATGACTTTTACTACTTCAGAGATTGTGCATATTTACTGATACTGGTGGACTGTAGAAGGTTGAGTAGACTTTTATGATGGAAATGTTCTGAATTGGGTAGTTTTGTCATTGGTGCATGCATTTTGTTTCATTGTTTACTGGAAAAAATGTTCAAAACAATAAATTTAAAATGCTGTCTAACAACTGTACTGTATTGCACAAAGAATATAATTTAGTACAATCAGCAAGGTGTATCAAAGAGCACATGTATGTTTCATGTGCAAGGGGGCCTATGATTTGAAAACAGCCCAAAGTTAATCTTTATCTGCACTGGCAAAATGTATTTTCTTTGAATGTGGGTTTCAATGCTGTTTCATTGAATGCGAGTTTCAAGGGCAGAGAAGTTTTTAATGCTAAGCCTGTTTTCATTGTGAGACTGCATTGCTTTGTTTAGCAGATGTCTTAGTGTTTGTGCTGTAAAATGCAAAATAAAACTTTCAAATGAAATCCAAATCATCATAGAAGTAAAGCAGTATGCACATTAGTGTTTATAGTAAATGGAGTGAAATAGCCAAGTAATGGATCATTGGAATGACTGCACAGGGGAGGGCTTCATTTGACCATGATTTTGTGAGGGGGGAAGGGCGGAAAACTCAAAGACAGCCACAGCTGAACTATACCTCCCAGCTGTCCAGATTTTCACAGAATGAATAGATTTTTGCTTCTTATTTTTGGTTTGTTCCTCATAAAATTTGTGGTTTTCTGGAAAATCATTTAGGAATTAAGTCACTAGATAATGACACACTGAGTTTCAGACTTCATAACCTTCAGAAAAATGCATGCTAAAGTAAGACCTGTTATTCTATCAACTGTCTCAGTTTATACAAGAGCAATTTTTACTACTGTTTATATGTTCCCCCAATATATTTGGCCTTGTCCAGATTTATTGCATTAACAGGTTGAGAGGTACATGCAAATACATTTTTTATAGAATTAGGCATAGTCAAACCTCTCAACTGTCCCCGAATTTGGCTCAAAATGTTGCTCTTCCCCTAATAATCCCTCCGCAAAATAGCAATTTTGGAAGAAAACATGGAGTGTTTACAATTAAGAAATAACTGTAATAATCAGAGTTATAGATTACTTTTATTTCAGAAATGCATGTAGATTCTTTTATTTTGTCAGCTGCTCAAGTTAGCAGTACTATTATTTAAAAAATGTCCCTACTTTGACAGGTTCCCAGCTGTATTGTGTGGCTATTTTATATTTTTGCATCACATTTATGGTCCATTTTTCATAAAATTGTTTTTTTTTGGCAAATTAGTGGTAAATCATTAAAGACTAAAGTTAGAAAATAATGACAAACATTTGAGTTTCAGATTTCATGTCCCTCAGAAAATTCATACTAATGCAATACCTACTGTTCTATTATCTTTCTAAGTTTATAAGAGCAATATTTAAAAATTGTCCTTATTTTTGGGCCTTTGTCCCACTTCTATGTATGGCTTTGCTCTGAGGGTGAGAGGTATGACAAATGTGTCAGGTCCATCACAGTCAGCCAGAGACAGTTCAAATTGTGACATACTTGTTGCACCCCACTCCCCCATGTAGTGACTCTGGATGTGTCCAAGCAAGGCAAGGAGCAGTTATGCAGTGTTAATGTGCAGGGTATCCTCCCATCCAAGGTAGACACAAGTACTACAGTGGCTTTTCATCTGTTCTTGATTTTGCAGAATGGTCTGGTTTCTGTCATATTTTTGTACTGTTGATTTATGCTTATTACTCAAAGTGCCTGTTGCTCTGTGTTTTAAGTAGCAATGCTTTAATGACCATCAGGTAAGCTTGTCTGAGATCATAACATGCAAGTAAGCTTTAATAAGCATACTGTTAAAGAATTGCCAACATTGAAGCCTTTCTGTTGTTGCCATGCAGAGAATACTTAACTAGATAATGTATAAGCGTTGAGTATTGAAATGCATTTGACAGTATTTGTAATAAAGGACAGGATTACATTATTTTAAGAAGCTCATTACACTTGCTGGAGACTTCCAGTGATCTCTGAGGGCTTTACCCATAAACTAAACAGAATGCCATTCATGTGTGGTCCATAACCTGTACAGTAATCCTTTAAGCAATGTATCTTGAGCTTGTTTGCTTTTCATTTTTTTCCTTTGATCATGTTTACCCCATGAAACAAATAGATAGTTGTCAGGCAGCAGGTCTTTTTTGGATAAGAAACATTTTTACAAGTGGGGGCATCACAGAGATTGCTACTTTCAGCATGTTACTTGGTACTTTAATAAAGCAGAATATAAATTATAATTAGAACTGCAGTGCAAGGAGAAGCGGTTTGAGTTGAGTGCTGCTTGTTTTTCTTATACTTGATTTTGACTGGCATTCCAGTAATGTATTTAAAAAGTAATTTATTTTTTCATGCCTCACAACCTTTTTGTTTCCATCTAGAAGTAAGCTGTCAAGCGGCCAATGCACTGAAATATTTTTATTCTTTTACACTTCATTTGTCTTGATTGGACTCTCATAATGAGGGTTTGGCACCCAGGGCAGCATATTTAATTAAAGTTTAGTTTTTGCGGTTTTGAGCATAGCTCCTCCCCTTTCTAGTTGTCCACACCCCTTCCCATTGACCCCACCCATTCAGCTATCTCTTGCAGCCCCCCCCCCTTTGATTTGAAGTCACCAGCCGCCACTGCAGTACAGGACTGTCAAATTCACGCTTAAAAGAATGGCTTAATAATGAAGTTAATTTTTCAGCAGCTAAGAAAGTAATGGATATGAACCTTGACAAAAAACTGAACAAACTCGAGTCCAGGTTAGCGAAGGTACGTAATCTCCAATGTGATAATGTGTACCTAAACGAAAGTATAAAGAACTGTAGGGTGCCAAAAGGACTGAGAGTTTATCATTTTCTGAATGGTGTTATGGAAGCTCAAGCAGAATGTATTGAACTGTTGCAAATAGGTTCATAGGTTCATAGGTTCATAGGTTCATAGGTTTATACTAGGCTATCTGCCCTAAGGCATTTATAAGCCTAGCCCAAATTTTTGTGGCTTACGCCACCCCTTATATGAAAAAATACTGTGCCCATTAGTTTGTTGTGCCTCTGTCCAGCAGTGACACAGAGATGATTCCCGGGGTAAACCTATGATCTCCCATCCACAGGTCTAGATTTCTCTTGAACAGAGTCAGCGAGGTGCTCTGCCTCACATGGACCGGGATTTTATTCCACAGCATAGGGAGTCTCTGAGTGATAAATCTATCCCTCCAGCACGTCCTATTTATATCCGTGCTAAGGTTTAAGTCGCTTGCTCTAGTGGTTTTGGTGGATTTGGATTTTTGAGGTGGAGCATGTCCATTAATTCGGGTTGGACATGGCCTTGTATGTCAGGCACATGTCACCTCTGAGCAGACGGTATGCGACTGAATAGAGCTGGAGTTTCTTCAATCTGGCAGCATATGACAGATTTTGGAGTCCCTTTATCCTTTTGGTGAGGAACTTTTGGGGTCTCTCCAATTGCTGCAGATGTCGGGTGAGATACATCCCGAATGGGGCATTGTACTCGATCATTGGTCTGATAAGTGAAGAGTACAGGGAACAATGACCTCACTAGATCTGGATGTGAATCCCTTCATGATCAGGTGGACAATGTAGAAGGTCTTTCTAACCACTTTAGCAATGTGAGTGTCAAAGAAAGGCCACTGTCAACCTGGGTCCCCAGGTCCCTGATAACCTCTTCTGTGCTTAGTGGATTGCCACCTATATGGTAGCTTGGGGTTACCTTCTTTTTCCCGAAGGGTATGACTATACATTTTTGGCGTTTAACTTCAGGCCATGGCTCTGGCACCAGCTATCTGTTTCCGTGAGTCCCTTCTGAAGGATATCCGTGTCCGATGCACTTTCCACTATGGCCCAGTTTGCAGTCGCCTGCAAACTTAGTCAGACAAAGTCTTACCATGTTGGCCTGTACTTCAGAGAAGTAGATGCCAAAGAATAGGGGCCAAGGACCGAGCCCTGTGGGACACCACTTGTGACTGGCTTGGAGTCTGACACAGCGCCAGCAACTCTAACCCTGTGGGTTCTGTCCTTAAGCCAGTTTGCAACCCATCTTGTGACATATGGGTTTACATTTAATCTGGTAAGTTTTTCTACAATACCGAGTGGGATATTGTGCCGTATGCCTTTGCAAGGTCAGGGTAGGCTGTATGGGCTGCCTTTCCTCATCAATGGCCTTGGTGACTGTTTCGAAGAAGTCGACCAAGTTCAAAAGGCATGATCTTCCCTTGACAAAGCCAAACTGGGTCGGGTCCAATGTCTGCAAGTCCCCTATATCTTTGTTTATGAGCTCCATTATGATCCTCTCCATAGTTTTGCAGACTAGACTTGTTAAGCTTATGGGGCAGTAATTACCAGGGTCAGTAGAGGCACCGCCTTTGTGGAGTGGGACCACAGTTGCCGTACGCCACTCCTTGGGCACGTATCCTGTGGTAAGGCTGAGATTAAACAGCTGCCTTATGTGCGGGTTTAATTCCTCATTTAGCTCGTGTAGCACACAGCCGGGGACACCATCCGGTCCCATTGATGCTGTGTTTTTAGCTTTAGAGAGCAGCTTTCACCTGCACATTTGAGATGTCCGGGAGGCTACACTCGGCTGGGATAGTTATCTCTCCTTTAGGGGAGAGGGGTGAAGTTTGCACTGAACCTGTCTGCCAGTATGTTGGCAATGTCTGTGGGTTCAGTGATTTTTGTATCATTTTGGACTAATTCTGAGCATATCTGGGAGTTTCCACCCAGGTTCCTAACATAGCTGAAAAGGCCTTATGATTGTCCTTTGAATCCATGGCAATTTTTCTCTCAAAATTGGCCTTAGTTGATTTTATGAGTGCTCTTTTTACTAATAATGATCAGGGTGACTTCCCTTTTATGGATTTTGTTCTATCATGTAATAGCTTTCTCCTCTTATTGTAAAGTTTGTTAATGGCTGGGGTCCACCAGACTGGACGTTTTGGAAAGAGTCTTGGTTTTATTTGGGATTGCCTGATCCATGCAGTCCTGGAGGTGTTCATAGAAGGCATTTGTAAGGGCTTCCGCAGCTTGGGTTGTGGTTTCCACTGGCTCAGGGGCCTTGAAGGATACCACACCAGTCTTGAGTAGTGTGAAGTTTGCTTTAGAGAAGTTCTTCACTATGGTCTTTTGTTTGGGGTGGGGGGATGTGGATTTCCAGTGAGATTAGTTTATGATCAGATCTCACCAATGAGGGATATACTTCCGGTGTGGAGCATTTTGTCCCCATGTTTGTGACAATGAGATCTAGTATATTTTCTCCTCTCGTGGGAACAGTGACTAGCTGTTCCATGGCATTTGAATTTATGAACTCCAGGAACCATTGGGCTAGAAAGTTAGGGCTTGAGTAATGTTCCCAGTCTATATTCGGGTAGTTGAAGTCACCCAATATGATGGTGTTTGGAGATACATTTATACCCTCCAGTGTCTTCAGGAAGGCTGTGTGGGGTTCCTGAGTTTGAGAGGGTGGCCTGTAGCATGCTACAATTTGTAGAGCAGTTGTTCCTATGGTTAGTTGCACCTGGATGGTTTCAGCTGCATTGCCACCAACCTGGAGGTGTGGGTATCCTTTATGAATATGGATACACCCCTCCTTTTGTGGTGTGGTCCGGGTTTTGGGGCGGGCATGATATGAGGTAAAACCTAATAGTGCCGGGGTGCTCTCAGGAGCCTTGAACCAGGTTTCACTTACAGCACAGACATCGATGTTCTCCATACTGAGAAGGACCTCGAGTGCGTGCATTTTGAGATTTAGACTTCTGGCATTGAGCAGCCATACCCTCAGTTTCTTCCCATTTTTGTTTTCTAGGGTGGTAGGTTTAGAATTTGAGCCTTGCCTAAAAAAGGCACTATGGGGGTGGCAAGAGCCTTAGCCAATATCCGGAATGACACCAGACATTAAGCCAATTGTTAAAGCTGATCATCTTGTCTCTATATTGTGGCATCATTCTTGGTGAAGGAAGGATACTGCTCAGGGTTAGGGTCATACCTGCCTGGGCTACATAATCAGAGAGCTCCTCTATGTCTCTTTTCATGTAGTCCAGGGAGGTACATCTCAGGTCGTTCACACCAGCATGGACAATGACTGTGTCATATTTGTACTTGCCGTGGAGTGACCCGAGTGCTTGTGTTATGTGTTTGACCAACATGGTTGTGAATTGATGGAGTTCATTATTAGATTAAATAATAATAAGATTAAGTGTTTAATGTCAGACATTGATGGCTTAAATGAAAATATTGTAAAAGATTCACATTTTTCAATGATTATTGAGAAATTTGAGGATATGTTTACAAAAGTTGAACAAATGGCTGAAAATAACAAAAAGAGAAAACAAAAGAAATTGGAAAGGGATGAGACAGAATATAAAATTAAAACAGCTTACCCCATATCTAAATCTTATTTTGACAAAAACAATGAGGGGTATGGAGAGAGGGTAGACCACAGAGGTACTAGGAGCAATGGACTAAAGGGAGATGAACCACATATGGGTTATGATGATGAATACCCAGTGTTAAGGAGGTCTGAGAGGTTGCAAAACAAGAATAGTAACACTAGAAATAATGGGGCTTTTTTAGGTCCACAGGGGAGTGTGAGGGCGAAAACACGTCCGAACCAGTACTATCCATGGCGGAACAACAGTTACTGGTAAAATCAAATGAAATTATTTCTTCTTTCAATGGGGTATTGATGAGTTATCAAGGGCTCAACATATTTAATTATGCTCAAATAGAAGTAGGTAAAAATGTTTTTTCCTTATTCAAAAAAGGAATCAAATTTGTGCCATCTAGGAAAACAGACATGGTTAATGCTATCACAGAGTTAAAGTTGTATACCATGAAATTAAATCTTGAATATCTGTTTAAAGACAGCATTAATGATGGTAGGAGAAGTGAGGGTTTAAAAAGGAAAAGTTGTATTAACCCACCAGTACACCCTACTATGGCTTCTTATGATCAGTTGTGTTCTCAGAAGATATACAACACCATGCAGAAGAGTAAGTTAAAATATCACAACCTAACCAAGGAAGATAACTTTTTATTAAATCAATTCAGAGGTGATTCTAAGCTCAGGTTCATTAAACCTGATAAGGGAGGGGGTATGGTTATAGTGGAGAAGACAGACTATATAAATCATATTACCACTATGTTACACAATGAAGGGAAATATGAGTTGGCTTCCAGGAATGAGACACATTTAGCACATAGGAAAATCCAAATGTTACTAGAAGACGCCTTGTTTCAGGGGGTTATTAATGAGGCAACTTTTGAATTATTAAAGAATGAGTATCCCACAGTTCCAACTATGTTTGGGATTCCCAAAACCCACAAAGATATTGTGGACCCTCCCTATAGGTTAATTATAAACTCTCAAAATAGTGCTACTTATTCCTTGGGGGGTTTTGTGGATAGAATGGTGAGGAAATTTTTAATACCTGTAGATCATGTGATTCAGGATTCCTGGGATTTTCTTTCTAGGGTAAAACAACAATACTTTGGAGCTAAGGAGTGTTTTTCTGCGGTGGATGTGGTACATTTGTTTACCTCAATCCCACATCAGAAAGGGCTAGATGAATATTTTTACCAGGCCTTAAGGGAGTTAACATCATTGAACAACTCCATGACAAATTTTGTTATGTTATTGATGGAAACTATACTGACTAAGAATTATTTCATTTTTGAAGGAGAGTATTATAGGCAGATAAAAGGGGTGGCTATGGGTAGTAGTTGTGCCCTGTTATTTGCTAATTTAGTTATGTAGATGTGGGAGAAGGAACATGTATTGCTTAGTCCTTACCAAAAGTTTTGGACCTTATACCTCCGTTTTTTAGATGCTGTCTTTATTTTGTGGAAAACCAAAGGTAGATATGAAGAATTTATTAATTATATAAATAATATATGTGATTATTTTAAATTCACTAGTACCTTTGATGAAACTTCCATCAACTACCTGGATATAACATTGGTTAACGATAAAATCAATAATAAGTTTGTATCTAAGATGTACAGGAAACCAACATTTTCTAATGATTATTTAGAGTTTAATAGTAGTCATCCTGGGTATGTGAAAAGGAACATAGTAAAGGGCCAAATGGTTCGATTGGCTAGAATGTGTTCCGAAAAGGAAACCCTGCAGAGGGAAATGGGGAACCTGGTTAGTTTATTTATAGAGGGGGGGGGGTACCCCAGTAATTGGGTTTACAATACTTGTTCACAGGTCATGGATCTCTGGGGGACAAGATATGTACCATTTCTGGGTTTAGAGCAGACCCCTGAAATACAACAAGGTAGAGATGACATGAACAAGTTTAACTGTTCAATGGTACTAAACTATGGTGAAACATCAGGGAAAGTTAGAGATAATGAAAAAGAACTGGGTATTATTTAGGAGCAATGAGGGTCTCATGGAAATATTAGGAAATGAGCCTTATTTTGTATACGAAGTAGATTTGAATATGAAATTTTTGTTAGAGCACCCGATTATCCCCAGAATAGCTAATAAAGGAACGGGAAAATGTGGTGCTTGCCAATACTGTAAATACATCCTAACTGATCCTATTGTGGAACTTGGTGATACTGGGTACAAATTGTATTTAGCACCAGGTACTTGTAGTACTAGGGGAGTGATTTACTTAGCCTTATGTCGGGAGTGTAAATATTTTTACATCGGTAAGACCGAAAGGGTATTCCGTAGGCACATTTATGAACATCTGTATACAATTAGGAGGGGTGATGACAACAACGCCCTAAGTAAACATCTAACAAGAAGTCCTCATTGTTCTGTTTTTTGTTTGGAATCTGTGAAACTGTAGGGAAAGATCTTAGGGGGGAAATTGGAAAAACAAACTTGAAAGGATGGAAATCAAATGGCAAATTAGAACTAATGCCATAAATTACCCTGGTTTAAACAATGTTTTCAGTATCATGCCAGTATTGAGACATTTAGCAGAAAAATTATAAAAAAAACTTTTTTTATTATTATTGTCATATATATTTTATTGTATTTTTTAATATTATGACAAAAAGTATTTTTAGGAATTAACATTTTGATGATTATATTTAGATATATGTATTTTAGATGGATTGGGAAATTTTGATTGGTGGAAAAGAGTATTTAAAGAGGGGAAGTACTGCATTTTAACTGTTCTGATGAAGTCTTGCTAGTCAAGACGAAAGCGCTTAACTTTGGTGAATTTCCTGAATAAACCTGCTTTTGTGGAGAATTCCTGGTTTTATTTTCTGCCTCCAGCTACGACAAGTGGTCTTGGTGTTATATGTTGCTCGTTTGGGCTCCTTTCACACTGTATTTGGTTCTGAGTACAGCCCATATCACTGAGCAGGCTATTGAGATTTTTTTAATTTATTATTAAGGAATGATCTTCCTCCAACTACCTGAGGAGGTTTTTTACATTTTTCAGAATGAGCAAATGGATTTAATAGATGAGTGGTCACTCATTACATTGTGAAGTATTTCAGGGTGAAGGCACCTATTTTATATGTTAGCTATTATTAGGTCAAGAGTGGAGCTAGAACCAGTTCTTGCATTGATTCAGATAGGAGCCTGTATTATTTGGGAAAGGCTACATAGCTCCAACATTTGGTGCAGAGGCAGACAGCCTTCCCCAGTAACAGTGATGTTGAAATCACTAAGAATAACTGTGTTGTTATGTATGCCTTCAGGGAACATATGTTGTAGAGTTTTATGAAAATAAAGACAGAGGATGGTGGGGGATGTAAACTGCAGCAATCCACATGTGAGTATGCCCAACTAATGTGTTATGAGAGAGTACCTAATTGAGGCTCTTATCTGTAGAATTAAAATGAGTGCAATCCACAACTGTAACTGAAGTGTTCCTTTTGATTAGAATTGAAGCACCACCATCAGTTCTAGGTCTGAACTGTTGTCATTATAGATACATAGAAGTTGTCGTGTATAAAAGTAGAGGGGCAGCAATCATCCTTTAATCAGGTGTCAGATGAAAAACATGAGGAGATTCTGCTAGCAGCCATGCTTCAAGACTGGTCCATTTATTATTAGGACTGCATTAATACAAGCAATTTTAAAGTTACAAAGACATGCGTCTGGAGCGTTTCTCCCTGGGCCACTGCTAAAAAAAGGGCTTCTTTCCAAGTCAGTCTTCTCTGGTAAACCAATGTTAAATAAATAAAATAAAGGCCTTTATTCCTGCTATGATAGTTGATTGGGTTATGTAATTGAAGACTGAGTTGAGGTGGTCCTGGGTTTGAGTGAATATCCCTTGAATATATACATTTTTGTGACAGGTGGTGGAGTTTTGAGAGAAGATACTTTAGGTTTGGGATGAGGATTGGTGACCTGTGAAGAAGTATGGATTGCAATAGAAATTGTTTCCTAGTAACATAAATGAGTTTATTCCTGGAGTCGATCAGTAGATTGTGTATTCATATTTGCCAGTAGTGAGCCAGAGGAGGCTTGGATAAGAAAGAGGCAAATTATCTGTAATGAATAGACTGATGGCTAAAGTGGCAGACAAAATAGTAAGACAGAATGTTAATGAAAGTGTTGAGAGCTTAAAAACTGACATCATGAATCTACAAGATAGTTATGATTATAACTGTAAAGACTGAGACAGATAGTGGATGGAGAAATGTACCAGAGATGTACTAGATGTTATAGCAGGCAACCTGGAGAGTGACAGAGGTGGAAAAATGGAAGGAGAAGGCTGGTAGGAGTCTGTGACAGGAAGTAGTATAGTGAAGTATTTTCTATCATAATAAGAGAGGTGGAAGGGTGGGAAAAGAAACACCCCAGCCTATTTTTCCAGTGCTGTAAATCCAGTGTATTCCACTCAGTTCAAAAGTAGAAGCTCCAGACAGAAGGCAATAGTATACTTTATCATCTTGAAGACCTCATCTACCATTTGTTTTTATAGACTCTATCTTAAATTGGAAATTTTGTATGAAAAATGACAACTCAGTAATTGTTACATCAGATAGGGTTCCTACTTGACAATAGGTAATTATCAGGCTTACAGCTCAAGAGACCATTAAAGAACCTAGTCCAAATTCTCAATCATCTCAAAATACTGTCTGGTTATGTGACTTGCTCAAAGTCAGACAGTAGGCAAATGAAAGCTGAGGGAATCAAACTGTACCACATGAAGTACCCCATTAACAGTTCATAGCTATAATCCTCTGCACCAACTACCAGTATGTTATTGTTAGATCAGATATATAAGTCTTTGATATTTTCATCAGCTTCTCAGTAGTGACTTAAAATTGTCATCAAGCTATGTGGTACTGCTTTTTGATCTGTATCACATGAAATATGTTTAATTGGCTACCAGAGGAGCTTGTGTAACCTGAAAAAGATTTTATATCCGTCTTCAGAAACCTTGACTTAGCAGCCTTAGTATTGAATTTACAGCTCATTTTCAGAGTTTCAAAGTTAGTGTAGTAGTCTAAGTCCTTTGACTCTTACCATCTGTCTTAAGCTTTGCCTCTCTGGCAGTTCTTTATGTCTAGGGAGCTACTGAGCCATGTTATGTATTGTCTTGTCATTATCTGACCTTTCTGAGCAAAAGATTGTTCTGTACCTCAGTAAAATTATTCAGGAAAACACCTGGGTTCTGTCCACATTCTTTTCCACAAGAGCAGCTTTTCACTGTACAGCTGCAAAAGAAGTGACCTTTCCTTACTTGGATGAGATAAATCTTGATGTGACCAAAAATAGCTTAATGTTGAAGCCTTTTAAATGTCCACATCTGGGAAGTAGAATAAGGTTACTTATGGAATGTGGATACATATGGGAACTGCTATATCTACAAGACCAGTTTGCAACAATAACAATCAATGATGTGTTGTTTGAGCTTCTTGGGTTAGGCCTTGTAACCTTTACTCTTATTTGGACAGGGTCTTGTAGTGCCAACGTCCTAGTTAAAAACTGTTTGTTTGTTCCAGACCAATTTAAACTTAACTCATATAATAGGATGCAGTGATACAATACATATGTTTTCCAGAAGCTTTATGGGAAGCAGATAGTTTAGACAATAACAATAAATAACGTAGTATGCCTGCAGTATGACAGAAATTCAGAACTTGTAAACAAGAGTCCCTAACTTTAAACAGAAAACTGTGAGTAACAAGGTACTACAGTGAGTACTGAAACTCAGTGTAATATAATTACAGTATTTTTGCATGGGGATATTCAACCAACTACAACTCCTGACTGCATATATATCTGAAATACTAGCTTTCTGTTCTGTAATTTCCTACCCCATTTCTGCAACCTGACCCCATTCACTCTGCTCTCAGTTTCCTGAATCACTTACCCACCAGTGCTCCTTACCCTTAGTAATCCTTCTATCAGTGTCTTCTACTCAAACTTCCTGTCTTTCTTCCTGCTAACCTCTGAACATTGCCTACCTTTCTCCCACCTTCAGACTTACCTGCTGTTCCTCTCACTTCACTGATTGTCTTCCTCCACATTCTCTCTCTTGTCTCTACCCGCTCCGTTCGCCCTTCGGGCTCACTCCACTCCCCTACCCCCAATTCCCACACACCCCCACTGGTCCTACCTTTATACCTGTACAAACCACACCCCTACACAATTCATACCAATCAGACACACCCTAACTACAACATCCCTCTCCCCTCTATCTCAATACACCCACTAATTACACATCTCTCCTCCTCCTCTAACTGATTCTAAATGTACTATTACTTTGTAGTTAATCTCTCACCCTCTCTTCCTAACTATGCACATAACACTAAACCCTTCTCAACTACAAATACTAGTCATACTATCACTTTTAACTCCACTCACAACTACCTATATCTTAACCTCCTTCTCAACTACAAATACTAGTCATACTATCACTTTTAACTCCACTCACAACTACCTATATCTTAACCTCCTTCAAACAACCCATACACTCTACCTCTACATTCTCCTCCTCTCAAACCTCTTCACCAACAACATCGTTTGCTGTGACCTTCCAAAATCCCACTTATAAATATAACTACTTCCTAGCTAAATTTCACAGACTAGCTCATATTAAATTCTATAACCAGAAAACTAGAAAGTTCACCAACTACTTTTGTACAAATCATCAACCCAAACAACATCCACTCCCACACTCACTTTTAGATGGAGACATTCATCCCATCCCTGGCCCTCAGCACACCCAGACCATAGAAACCAACATCAATAACAAAACTAGGCCCATATCTCCAACAAAATGTACAAACTCACTCACCTTATCTCATCTGAATATACGTAGTATTTGTAACAAAATTGCTCATCTCCATGCCCTCCTTGATGTCAACCAATTTGATATCCTTAGCCTATCAGAAACATGGCTAAAAACTTCTATTAAAGATAATGAAATCACCCCACCTGGATATAAAATCATAAGACTTGACCGCCCAAAAAAAAGGGAGGAGGTGTTGCAATTCTTTATAAATCACAGCTACAAATCACCACTACAAACCTGAACCTCCCCTTAGTCAATAACGCCAAACTAATATGTTCTAAACTCCAACTAAACTACAGCAAAGCTATTTATATAATTTGTATATATCTCCCCCCAGGAAATAACATTAACGCTCTTGAGTCCATCCTTAGTTGGCTCTCTTCTAATGTTCCACAAGAAACATTAATCCTAGGTGACCTAAACATTGATTGGAATTCTTGCAACAACTCAAACCCTACCTTCCACATTAACCTACATGGCTTCTCTCAACTTATATCAGGCCCTACCAGAACTAATAAAATCAATAATAATGAAACCACATTAGACTGAATACTTACAAACACTCCCCAAAAAACGTATAACTCTGGCACCCTACCAGATGACCTAAGTGATCACTCATTAACTTATATTATTAGAAAAAAAGCGACATATCTTTTCCAACCACTTTCCGAACACTACGTTCAAAAAAGCTATTTAACTCAGAACTTTTTCTAACAGAACTAAAGCTATGTAACTGGACCCCTCTAAAGATACTCCCTCTTAATAATGCAGTACAATACTTCAACGTTCTTATCTATTCTAGATCAGCATGCACCAACTCACACTATTAGAACCAAAACCAAACCAGCCCCCTGGCTTAGCAATGATACTAGACATAAAATCATTACCAGAAACAAAGCCTGGACTAAATGGCGTACTACCAAGTTCCAAGCTGACCATCAAACCTTCAGAGAATGTAGAAACAACACAAAAAAAGCCATACTGTTAGACAAAAAGAACTACTACCTTCATTTACAACAAACATCCAATAAGGAACCAAAAAAATTCTGGTCCACCATCAATTATCTTCTATCCCCAGGCCAAACTATTACACCCAACCCACAACACTCTAACCCTGACAACCCTATACAAACAGCAAATGCCTTTAACTCCTTCTTCACTAATACTATACAAAATCTTGCAAATCACCTATCTCCCGATACCTCAAAGATACTTCCTTCTTCTGTAAATATACCCTGCTCATTTCACTTTCTTCCCATTTCTACATCATATATTTCTTCCTTGCTACAAAAACTTAAACCTACCACCCCTCCATGAGACAAACTCCTGCCGAGTTCCTGCAAATAGGAGCTAAAGCCATTCGTATCCCATTTCTATATTAATAAACAGATCCATCAATGAAAAAACTGTCCCTGAAATCTGGAAAATATCTCATATTATCCCACTACATAAAGGAGGAATCTCTAATGATTTCTCTAACTATCGTCCCATAGCTTTACTATCCCCTATTGCCAAAATCATGGAAAAATGTATCCATAAACAACTCCTTAACCATCTTCTCCAACACAACCTACTTGCCAACTGTCAGCATGGTTTCAGACCTTCACACAGTACTGCCACTGCACTGCTCTCTTTCGTTAATACCATCAACTCTAACCGCAACAAAAACAGTCTCTCTTCAGCACTATTCATAGACTTATCCAAAGCCTTTGACATGGTGAATCACCAACTACCCTTGCACATTCTCTTCTCTCTCTCACTTGATCCCCACAGCATAACTTGGTTTAAATCTTACCTTGAAAACCGCCAACAAGCAGTACTCTGGAAAAATTCACTATCTGACCACCTTCCTATCTCTCTAGGTGTGCCACAAGGCTCCATCTTAGGACCACTTCTATTTTCCATCTTTATCAATGACCTCCAATCAGCTATCCCTCATACTACCTGTATTCAATATGCAGATGACTCCACTATAATCTGCACAGCTACCTCTCAAACTGAACTTCAGACTCTTACCCAAAAAGCTTTTAACACAGTAGAACAATGGTTCTCACAATGCTGCCTCCTACTCTACCCCGAGAAAACTAAGCTACTACTCTTTTCACCAACACGAAATCACATCCCCCTAAATTTCACTATTACTTCCAATAACAGTACTAGTATTTCTCCAGACACCACCACAAAATTATTAGGAATTACTATAGACAATAATCTTAATTTTGAAAATCACATTAACTCTACCATAAAATCTGTGAACAAAAAAATAGGTAGCTTATACAGAATCAAACCCTTTCTTACTCCTGACACTAGAATTACCCTAGCCAGAACTCATCTGATCTCTACTTTACTTTATGCATGCCCTATTTATACCAATCTCTCAAAAAAAATCTCAATAAACTAGTTATATGCTACAATAACATTGCTAGATTTGCTACCGGATCCCCATTCAGGACACATCATTGCCTTAATCTTAGACAACTAGGCTGGCTTGAACTTCCCAATCAGATTCAACTACAACAACTTATAATAGACTTGAGAGATTATAAAGATGGCAGGGCCTATATTAACCCCAGTAAACGCTTTAATAGACCACATCCCTATGGATTTTCTTCCCCTGGGGGTAGGGGTGGGGAAGATATTTCGAATACCAACATAGTATTAATAATGATGATGGACATTTGCAAGAAGCTGAACCCTTGCATAATCACTATAGAGATGAGCAAAATAGTATGACAGGTATAGATGAACTAGATCAGTTTGACCCTTTAGGGGAAGGAGAGGAGGGTCCGCGGAGGTCAGAAAGATTAAAGAAACAAAGCAGACCCTCCTCATATGCAGAAGTGACAGGAAACCACTACCCGAGGAAACAGTATGGAAGGAATGTATACAGATAGAAACAAGGAATACAACTTTTAATAGTTCTGGAACTGGGGAAGGGTACAGTTTAGAGGAAATACCATCGATAGGAAGTAATAACAATATTACCTATAATGATGTAGCTCAAGAAATTCAATATTCAATAGACGAAGTACAGCAAGCAGATGAGAGTATTGAAGATGGTAATTTTCAAGGGAGATGTAAAATCAGTACTGAAAGGAATTTTTACATATATAATTTTACAGACCTTGAAGTTACATCTGTTTTTTTTGGTCTGTTTACAAAGGGATTTTCCTTTATACCAGTTAAAAAACCAAGAATTGAACAAGTTTTGTTGGATATTAAATTATTCGCAAGGAAGTTAAATTTAAAGTCTATATTTAAAAAAGAGGAACAAGAAGTGATTGAAACATTAAAAAGAAGAAGTGTGTTTAACCCTCCTTTACAACAGGATATTTATCATTTTGAGACACATGTAATAAACATGGTGAGGGAAGGTTTTAAACAAAAAGAAGAAACCAAGGAATATAGTAATTTGAAAAAAGAAGAGTTGGAAGTGTTAAGGATGTTACAAAATAATGAAAAGATTAGAATTATGAAGCCTGATAAAGGGGGAGGGGTAGTCCTGATGGATATCTGGGACTACACAAATAGGATGCTGGAAATACTAAATACTGGGGGTAGATACCAGATAGCTTCCAGAAATGAAATGAATATATGTTATAGGAAGATTGATTATTATTTAGAAGACAATCTACTTCAAGGGAGCATAGATTTGGAGTTATACAATTATTTAAAAGTAAGTAAACCAGTGATACCAGAGATTTTCGGCATCCCTAAAATACATAAAGATGTGAACAACCCTCCCCTGAGGCCTATTGTAACATCCCAGTGTTCAAAAACACAAACCTTAGCTATTTATGTGGATAATAAATTAAAGGAATTTTACAAGAATTATCCACATATACTTATTGATTCTTGGGATTTTCTTACAAAATTCAATACAGTTTTATACCATGAAAATTATATCTTTTTGACAATTGATGTGATAGACCTATTTTCGGTTATACCGCATGACATAGGTCTATCTTGGTTTGAACATATGTTATGTGAATTTGGATTTTTGAGTAGTAATGACTTTAGAATAGTACTAGAGAATATGGAATTAGTGTTAAAAAACAATTTCATATATTTCCAGGGGGATATATACCACCAGGTAGGTGGGGTAGCAATGGGGTCATCTTGTGCCCCCATATACGCCAATATCATAATGCTATATTGGGAACTTCAATATTTGTTCAAATCTAGATTTGGGGACTATGTTATAAAATATTTTCGTTTTTTGGACGACATTTTTATAGTCTGGAGTGGTACGCGAGATCAGATAGAAGAATTCCTTGTGTATTTACATACTACTACAAATTTCCTAAGGTTTACATTTCAACATGATGCTGGAAAAGTTAATTATCTGGATGTTACTATTATAAAAAATGAGGTAAAGAAATGTTATGAGTCAAGAATTTTTAGAAAGGGGTGTTTTTCTAATTCGTATGTACATTTTGAGAGCGATCACCCCTTTTTTCTGAGAAGAAATATTATTAGAGGCCAGATGATTAGGGCATCACGTATGACAAGTGAAAATGAAAAATGTATTGAGGAAATGAGAACTATTGAAAAATTATATTTGGAAAGAGGGTACCCATCTAGACTTATAAAATATGTTAAAAAAGAAGTTCTGAAGAAGAGAGTGAGTCATTTTCCACCACTTCTAGTAGGTCTTGGAAACAATAATGAAGAAAGGGTAATGGATTTTAGGAAAGGTATTAATGGACAAATTAATAGAAGTGATATACCTAGGTTAACCCTTACATATTATAAGGGAATAAATTGGATACAAAAAGGTATTAATGAGATTTGGAGAATTTTTTCGAACCTTAATACTAGTGGTGAGTATTTTCAGCAGACATTAAAATTTAGTTTTAGGAAAAATGTAAATTTCAAAAAACTTTTTGAGGTTAAGAAGGTAACTGGGTCTAGTGGAGCACAACAAAAAGTGGGGACGCACAAATGTGGGAGATGTGGACAGTGTTCATTTGTCTCCGGGGAAAAAGAACTTACACTAAAGGGGATAGGTGGAAAATTAGGTAGTAAAGGGTACTATACCTGTCAAACTAAAGGAGTAATTTACTTGGCATATTGTTTAGCATGTGGTAAATATTATGTTGGTAAGACTGAATGAATGTTAAAACAACGGATATACGAACATATGAGGGATATTAATAGGGGTAACGACAATAATGCGTTATATAGGCATACCCTGTTATGTAAAAATGCAAATATAAAATTTTGGGTTTTAGAAGTAGTTAAGATGGGAGATAGGGGAGGTGACTGGCAGTCCCTACTTGAATACAGGGAGTTGATGTGGCAGCTTAGACTGGACACTTGTGGTTCCAGTGGGATGAATGACCACCTCTCTATTAAGCCAGCACTGAGACTACTAGCTAATAATCCCAAAGTTTGAATAGTAATCTTTATTAGTTATATGTTTAGCCTAGGCTTTTAATATTAATAATAATAATATTTTTCAGTATAGTTGTCAGTAATTATATTATAGTTTTAGAATTAGGTTATTCTAACCATAGCAGTTTTTAATTATCAATTAT
>NC_056739.1:1852876962-1852951962 GCF_019279795.1 Protopterus annectens | reverse complement strand
AAATCTTTAAACATCAAATCTTGTTTACTTTTCCAGTTCAAAGTAATAACTTTTCTGGCAATTGCAAGAATTGACCAGAGTAACCAAATCTGAGATTTAGGTATTACATTAGGTATAGGAACATTGAATAGGATTAGTGAGTTAGAAATATGGCAGTTATTAGACCATAAAGCATTTACAAAATATCTGAAGTCTTTCCAGTATTGAACAACATTTCTACATTCAATGAACATGTGAGCCCAGTTGGCCTCTAGTAATTCATCACATTTCCAACATTTACTTTCACTGTTTTTGAGTATAAGATTTATTTTATGTGGAGTATAGAAACTTCTACTCATAAATTTCCATGTATACAATCTCCAATATAATGAAGAAAGGTACCACACGTAGAATTCAATAAAATTTTTTTTGATTCATCAGATATTTGTTCTCCAGTAATTGTTACATAGTAATTCCAAAAATCTGAGTCAAACTTTAAAGTGTCTTCTCTTAGTATCTTATAAATAGGTGAGATACTTAATTTTTGATTATCTTTCTTTTCAAGACAACTAATAAAAAGCTGAATCAAACTAGGTATAGATTCAGTCTGTAGGTTGATTGATATTCTCATTTTGGTTTCTATAAACTGCCATAATGAGTGTATAAACAACCAACTGTCTTGACTATTATCAAAACTACATAAAAGAGAGTTTAGTGGTTTAATACTCTTATTTTCAATAAACTGATGCCAGAATATCAAGTTATTTTCCTTTAATTTTTGCATCGCATTGATGTTGAAATAATCTAGGCAATCAGGGGAGTATGATATAGGGAATATAAGAAATAAACATTGTTTAATGTTGTAATTACAATCAATTATATTTTAAAATGATTAAATATTTGATATAAGAAAAATGAGCAAACTTATTAGTAAATAAACAAAATTCATGTAAAAGCCAATGAACTCTACTTATTCCATATTGTTCCTTAAACTGATTTTCTATAGTTCTGACATCAGATATATGAATCTCATGTATTGTTTTCCAGCCAGATATATAGGTAGGTATGATCCAATGTAATATTACATTAATTATAACTGATTTGGAATAAAGTTCTAAGCTACAGAATGCTATCCCATAACTGTTCCAAGCTCTAATGTGCCATTTATATGCAATCCTAGGTTTTAAGGGGAACCATAAAAATTTAGGTAGCATGGAATCTAATTTTTTAAATAAGTTTTTGGGAGGGGGTAGTATCAATGACTGTATATAAAACAAAATTTTAGGTAAAATTATCATTTTAATTAAAGATAGCCTATCCTCCATTGTGAAGAACATTTTATTCCATCTTTGGATTAGTTCACTAATGATGGTTATTAAATTATTGTAGTTTAGTTTAACTGACTCTTTCCATGTACTCTTTATACTGACACCCAAATATTCTAATACATCATTCTCCCAATTAAACAGCCTATTTTCTTTTAGGTTTTCATTGATCTTTTTATTAATTAGTAATGTTTTGGATTTATTATGATTAAATTTAAGCCCTGAAATTCTTTCAAACGTGCTTAAGGTATTTACAACATTATGCAAAGAACCATCAAGATCACCCAACGTTAATAACATATCATCAGCAAATAATTGTATCTCAGGACAATAGTCCTTATTAATTTGAAAGCCTTTTACATTTTGCTGTTTTTGATATATGTAGCAAAAGGTTCCACTGAAAGAGCAAACAATAATGGTAACAAAGGTCAACCTTGTCTAATTCCCTTGAGGATTTCTAGTAATGAGGATAGACATGATCTGATTTTCACATAAGCTTGTGCCCCACTATAAATTTTCATTAATAAGTTGACAAAATCTGAGGAGAATTCAAAATGAATCAGAATTCTTTGTAGATAAGACCAACTAATAGAATCAAAAGCCTTTTCTATTTTAGGCTGATAATAGTTGTTTTTTGTATTTGCATGCTATGTCTATTAATGATAGTAATTTAATAATGTTATCTTGCACTTTTCTATGAAAAATGAACCCTGTCTGATCATTATATATTAAATTAGGTAATATTTTCTTTATCCTATTAGCTAATATTATCATGAACATTTTATAATCAGTGTTTAGTAATAAAATTGGCCTATAGGAATCACAAGATTTGGGGATCTTACCTTGTTTTAAGATGGGAGGGATAATTATTTCGACAATGGGGGTGTTATACATTTTTGCTTAACCATGGTAAAGGCACTAATTATTTTCTTTATTATATATTCAGGAAAAAGCTTATATAGTTCAGGAATTATTCCATCCAGTCCCGGAGCTTTATTATCTTTGAAATTTTTTATTTGCTCTTTCACTTCTGTTAGTGTTATTTGCTTATTTAATATGTTATTTTGTTGCACTGACATCTTAGTAGTTATATTTTCTTGAATAAAAGTATTTATTACATTACCTGTCTCCAAAAGTGGTGTGTTATTATTTATATCTTTATAGTAGTTTTTGAACACTTCTCTTACACCCATTAAGTTAGATGTAGTATTAACTGAACCATCACTTTTATATTTAATCTCATTAAGAGTTTGATTGTTTATTTTTTTTGCTCTTACCACTATTTTATGTAGATATTTGGGATTTACAGCATAATATTGTAATTTCAGTTTTTCTGGGTTTATGGCTACCTTATGATTCAGAACTTCTAAGTATTTTTTATTTAATTTAGTAATTTAATTATGTGCTACTTTATTTGGTTTTGTGTCCATTTTTATCTTTTCTATTTTTTTTGTAAGTCTAAAAGTTCTTTGTCCCACTCTCTCCTTTTTTTAAGGTACCAAGATTTTATTCTACCATATATATAAACTTTAAAGGTGTCCCATAGTATAGTATCAGTCACTTCACCATTATCATTTGTTTCCATAAACATGTCTATTTCTTTCATTATCCATTCCCTAAAGTGTTTTAACTTAGTTATGTAAGCAGGAATTTTTTGTAGAAATCTTAAATCATCTGTATGCATAGTTAATGTAAAGTTTATAGCATTATGGTCCGAAAGTGGATAAGTCATTTTAGATACGTCACTTATTTTAGAGTATATATTATTTGATAGAAAGACATTATCAATGTTTGTTTGTCTACCAAACTGATATGACTAGTGAATACAGAATAAGGAATAATGTTCTCTTAGACCATGTATATCTTTAAGGTTCATCTGGTTTATAGAGTCATTTAACTTCTTGGCTTGTGATGTTATTTTTATTTTGCCATTTTTAGAAGTATCATTGCCTGATAATAGGCAGTTAAAATCACCTGTTGCTATAATATCCCTATTGCATTCAAAGTAATCATGTCCAGATATTTGTCAACATATGTAGTACTCAGTCCTGGTATGTATTAATCAAAGTATAATACTTCCTATTGATTTCCAAAATAACCATGCTTAGCATCCCATTTTTACCTGAAATTGTATCTATAATTTTTGGCATAGCGTAAGTATTTTTCCATAGCATAAGAGTGCCATTTCTCTTAGTCTTAAAACATGAATCAGCCAGAATGGCCCTTGAATAAGTATTTTTGTAGATCTTTTTTTAATAGATGGGTTTCCTGTAAAAAGATGATCTGGGCTTTATGCATTTTGATATATTTAAGCAAACCAGCTCTTTTGACATTATTGTTCAAACCATTAATATTTAATGATAAACATTTATACACCATTGACTATAATGTGTATGTTATTACTAACTAAAAGACCTTTCTTCAGGGTTGACTTGAAATCTACTGAAAACTTACTTATCATGGATGCATAACGTGTATTAAGCACTACTTTCAAAAACCCAAAACTATTTACAAACACATACATGAAACAAAGTTTATGATTTAGTTAAAAACTTAACTAAACCATCCATCTACCACCTCTCCAATACCAAAAGACACAAATTATCCATCTCTGCTTAGACTATAGTATGTTTGTTTGTATCTTTTGGCTTTTCCCGGTTAGGGGTCACCACAGCGGAACTACGGTCCGCTAATGATTGGTAGTGGATTTGTACGTACTGGGTTACCAGCCCTGAAGCACAACCTTCAATGAAGGCATGCCCCATTCACATATGCCTCCACACAGAAGACGCTCTAGCTGAGAATCGAACGGGACAACGTCTTGCTTTGAGGTGACAATGCTACCGCAGCACCACCACCGCAGTATAAAAACAAAAAAGAAAAGCATTGTGAAAGCAACTAAAGAAATCTGAATCCATGAAATATACATTAGAATGAGAGTTTCCAATATATCTGAAGCTATATGAATGTCACATATGATAATAGCACCTCTGATACGTAGACATGCCAGAAATACACATCAGATCAAAGTATGTATAAACATTAGAAGCTGAAGGTTAAGAAGATTGACAATATTTCCAAGACTTTTCAAGAAACATCAGATGATTTAACCATTTTATCAGTCATCTATCTAACATTTTTCATATAAGGATCTGTTTAATATATATATTACACTTATTACAACATAACTATTATATTTTGCAATTAGACACATATTACTCATATGTATTAACAATATCTATGTTGATGTCTTTCATCAGGAAGGGGGGAGAGAGAGAGAGAGAAAAGGGGGCTTCACAACCCTCTGTTTAGTTACTAAATGTTTAGTTATATAACATAAGTCTGATGTTAATATGCATAATGAGTTTTCTAATGTAGCTCCTAGCTCACTTGATGTCATTTAGTTACTGCAGAATGTATGCATCTGTAAGAGAACATAGGCATTTTCAAAGGAGTTCAACACTTTTATCAGAACTAATTGTTTACCATTTAAACTATCTAGTGAAGGATAACAGAATTTCAAGAGAAAATAATTTTAAGTACAACCATTTAACAAGTTCAAAAGGTCAGATTATGTCATCACTGTTGTTTCCTCAAGCTGCAGCTTCATAAACTTGTGAAAAAGTATCTAAATAGGCTCATGCACAACATAAGTTGTCTCTAGTGAAGGAAAAAAGCATTTTCGGTGGGAAATTCAGATCTTGAAGCTTTCAGAGTTTAGAGAAAGCAAAAAAAAAATGCTCTAGCTGCCTTGTCAGTGCATATCATGAATCTCCACAATAAGAACAGTTACACAGACCACCAGTTGCCTCACAAAACTTCAACATCTTGAAAAAAATAACCCTTTCATATAAAAACAGCTATTTAGAAGTAACAACACCTACCAAAAATCAGACATCATATTATAAAATTTCAGTCATTTACCCACCAGTTAACCAGGTCAGAGAGAGAAAAAAAGGAACCTACTATATATATATATATATATATATATATATATATATATATGTATATATAGATATATACACCATGAATGTACTGTATTAATGTTTAAATGTATCTAAACAGAGTCTAAAACATAGTTAGAAACACTAATCAGAAACACCTTGTTACCCCACCACTGACCCACTAGAAAAAAATGCACTTTGGTATTAAGTCAAATTATACTATTACTGAAGAGGGCGGCCATGGTGGTGCAGCTGTTAATGTTGCTGCCTCACAGCAAGAAGTTCTCCGGTTCAATTCTCGGCTGGGGTGCCTTCTGTGCGGAGTCTGCATGTCCTCCCTGTGGTCGCGTGGGTTTCCTGCGGGTGCTCCGGTTTCGTCCCACATCCCAAAGACATGCAGTAGGTGAATTGGACACTCTAAATTGGCCCTAGGTGTGAGTGTGTGCATGTGTGTGCCTTCTGCAGAAGGTTGGCAACTCGACACCGTAAAACTCCTCTGCCAATCATGAGCGGACAGATGATCCGCTGTGGCGACCCCTAACCGGGAAAAGCCGAAAGAAGAAGAAGATACTATTACTGAAGAATTAGAAGACATACATCATTTGTAGTTATTTAAAAGGGAAACGTATGTAAAGTAATTATAATGGGGAAAAGAAAAAAAAGAAACATTGGTAACAAAAAGAATAGGAAGAAAGAAGAGAGATAGAGAGAAAGAGAGAGAAAGTTATTTAAATACTTAGTACTATATATAATTAGAAGAAGTAGATATAGAAAGGAAAAGAGAAAGCTGATAATAAAAATGATTCTCATTACCTTACAGCATAGAGACTTCCAGAATCAAATATATTATGATTCATAAAACAAAGCATTTAAAATTAGAAGGAATTTATTCATTTGTCTTTTAGTTTCTTAGTTTTGTTTGCTCCTTCCTTCACAGACCATCCAGTTTTGTTGCCTGTCTCTTCAAATTCTGGGATGGCCATTCCATTTCTTCTATGTCAGACAGTATTTTCTTCTTTTGGATAAATTCTACTGCTTCTTGTAGGGAATCAAAGATCTTCACTCCTTCTGGCAAGGTGATTTTTATTCTTGCAGGAAAAAGAATGTGAGCTTTAATAATGTTTTTTTTAAGGACTTAATTAGAGGAACACACTCCTTTCTTCTGGGTATGACTGTAGAGGTGTAGTCATTGTCAAAATGAATAACTTTTTCACCCATCTTGATAGGGGAATTAGTCCAAGCTGATTTCAACACTAAGTCCTTGTCTTGCGAGGAAAGAAATCTAACTGTTATAGACCTGGGATTAGATGAACTCAGAGATAAAGCTGGATTTGCCAGGGACTGATGAGCCCTTTCAATTCCAAAAGATAGGAATTCAGGAATGTTTAGTGCTGATGAAAACCACTTATTGAGGAATTGAATCATGTTAGCTCCCTCTTCTTTCTCAGGAATTCCATATATCTTATGTTATTCCTCCTTGACCTACTTTCAAGGTCTTTCAGTTTCTCAATCAGCCTGGTGTTTTGTTTAAAAAAAAATTCATTATGATGTTCATTTTCTGTCACTCTAGTATCTAGGTCATTTATTGTTTCCTCTAAGGCAAGAAGCTGCTCAGATTGTGTTTTTACTATTCCGTTTAGAAGTTCCAGTTGTTTACTGGATTCTTGTTTGATAATATCCATTTTGTTTTCGAATGTGTCCATTTTTAGTGACAGTTCTTGGATGTTTGTTATTATAAGATGTAGTTCTTTCTTCACTGCACTCTCCTGGTGTGGGTTCTTCACGTTGCTCATGTTTTTAGTGACAGTTCTTGGATGTTTGTTATTATAAGATGTAGTTCTTTCTTCACTACACTCTCCTGGTGTGGGTTCTTCACGTTGCTCATGTTTTTAGTGACAGTTCTTGGATGTTTGTTATTATAAGATGTAGTTCTTTCTTCACTACACTCTCCTGGTGTGGGTTCTTCACGTTGCTCATGTTTTTAGTAACAGTTCTTGGATGTTTGTTATTATAAGATGTAGTTCTTTCTTCACTGCACTCTCCTGGTGTGGGTTCTTCACGTTGCTCATGTTTTTAGTGTCAGTTCATGGATGTTTGTTATTATAAGATGTAGTTCTTTCTTCACTGCACTCTCCTGGTGTGGGTTCTTCACGTTGCTCATGTTTTTAGTGACAGTTCTTGGATGTTTGTTATTATAAGATGTAGTTCTTTCTTCACTGCACTCTCCTGGTGTGGGTTCTTCACATTGCTCATGTTTTTAGTGACAGTTCCTGGATGTTTGTTATTATAAGATGTAGTTCTTTCTTCACTGCACTCTCCTGGTGTGGGTTCTTCACGTTGCTCATGTTTTTAGTGACAGTTCTTGGATGTTTGTTATTATAAGATGTAGTTCTTTCTTCACTGCACTCTCCTGGTGTGGGTTCTTCACGTTGCTCATGTCTTTAGTGACAGTTCTTGGATGTTTGTTATTATAAGATGTAGTTCTTTCTTCACTGCACTCTCCTGGTGTGGGTTCTTCACGTTGCTCATGTTTTTAGTGACAGTTCTTGGATGTTTGTTATTATAAGATGTAGTTCTTTCTTCACTGCACTCTCCTGGTGTGGGTTCTTCACGTTGCTCATGCTTTAGTGACAGTTCTTGGATGTTTGTTATTATAAGATGTAGTTCTTTCTTCACTACACTCTCCTGGTGTGGGTTCTTCACGTTGCTCATGTTTTTAGTAACAGTTCTTGGATGTTTGTTATTATAAGATGTGGTTCTTTCTTCACTGCACTCTCCTGGTGTGGGTTCTTCACGTTGCTCATGTTTTTAATGACAGTTCTTGGATGTTTGTTATTATAAGATGTAGTTCTTTCTTCACTGCACTCTCCAGGTCTGGGTTCTTCACGTTGCTCATGTTTTAGTGACAGTTCTTGGATGTTTGTTATTATAAGATATAGTTCTTTCTTCACTGCACTCTCCAGGTGTGGGTTCTTCACGTTGCTCATGTTTTTAGTGACAGTTCTTGGATGTTTGTTATTATAAGATGTAGTTCTTTCTTCACTGCACTCTCCTGGTGTGGGTTCTTCACGTTGCTCATGTTTTTAGTGACAGTTCTTGGATGTTTGTTATTATAAGATGTAGTTCTTTCTTCACTGCACTCTCCTGGTGTGGGTTCTTCACGTTGCTCATGTTTTTAGTGACAGTTCTTGGATGTTTGTTATTATAAGATGTAGTTCTTTCTTCACTGCACTCTCCAGGTCTGGGTTCTTCACGTTGCTCATGTTTTTAGTGACAGTTCTTGGATGTTTGTTATTATAAGATGTAGTTCTTTCTTCACTACACTCTCCTGGTGTGGGTTCTTCGAGTTGCTCATCTTGAGATCTCCAGTAGAAAACTTCTTGACAGGAATAATTAAAAAATTATCTTGACTATGTATTCATTTTTAGAAAATAATAAAGAGCCTATGTTAATCTAACTTTTAGTATACTGTTAGTTATATTTTTCTAAAAATTAAAGTATATTTCCTGTCAGGATATTAAAATCTAAGCAGAGCTATGGATTTCTGCTGCTATCAGACTAGCATCTTGGCCATACACCCCCATTTGAGTTTTTCTAATCATATCAACCAATTAGTTAATGATAGTTATAGAACTATAGGTTGTATAAAAAATATTTATAAAGTGTAGGAAATCAGAAATGATGAAGTCATTGTTTGTTAATTACATTAGACTCAGTTTTCAGTATGGAATAACAATATGGAAACCTTATAAGAAAACAAGCATGAGCAAACTGGAGTACAGCGGAAGTATACCAAGGGCATCCATGGATGTGAACATTTAAGTTAGTATGAAAGAATAAAATATCTGAAGTTGTACAGTGCCTCATACTGATAATTTAAGAGGAGATCTTATTCAGGTATATAGGGCATTTAGAGACAGCTACCTCTGGGAATGTTTGAGGTTATCAAAAAGTAGTAGAGAATCATCAGAAAAACCTATGCAGAAGAGTCTACATGTAATGAGAAGTGTACTAATTGGTTCTGTGAGAAAGCAGCTGATGAGTGGAACAGACTATCAAATTACATAAAAGCAAGCACTAGTTTAGAAGTTTTTAAGAACAGCCTGAACACTTATTATGGGGACAACTGTTTTGGTATGTTGGTAGGCTATAAAGGCATTAACCCCTGTGCTTGAAATATCTATATGTATGTACTTTCTGCTGAAGCTGCCACACATACACATTTAAATACAGCCTGACAAAGTACACCTCTGAATACAGTATAGCATCACCATATAAATCACATGCCCTAAACTGAGTCTTGTGCAACATGTTTTATAATACCTGCATGACAACAGACAGCCATAACTCACACACACATGCAACATTATCATGAAGTAGTACATGAACTGCTGAGAATTTGCATTTCACATAAAACAGCTGTACACTGGTCTGTAAAAATGGTGGTATCCCCAGTGCACTGGTCACTACCTCCATTGCATAATGATGGCAGAACCATGCTGGCTGAGGAAAATTCTAAGAAGTTTTTGACAAATAATAAATGACAATAACTATTTTATAACATTGATTACTTAATGTGCTTTGTGCTAAACTGTATGCAACTAACCCATCATTATGCTAGGCGTGTTCATAAAGAAGTGCAGCAGTGATTGCATTAACATCAACTTCCCACCTCAAAACCATAACAAAGTGTCATAGAAAAGGCCCTATCACACTTTGTAGTACAATGCACATCAATATCTGCTGAATAAGCCATTCTTGCCTTTAACTACTATATTGTGCACAAAATGATAAAAGGCATACAACACTGGACTTGAGCATATGCAATGCACATAAAGTTCCTCTTTCCCTGTGCACTAACTGATGATGCCACACAAGACTTCATAACACAGCTGGCATACAACACATATATGAAGTGATAACCTAAGCACTGTGTTTCAATGAAAACACCTTTCATTAAATGGAGTACAAAAGTGGACCTTTCTATACAAAACTGTAAATGTTTCCTTGAAGTCATATTGCAAATACCATTCCTTTTAGGCAAGCACATCCTGCCTGTAAGCACTCTCTTATACACTCAGTAGTTACACCTTTCTAGACTCAAACATCTGTCTGAGGTATTAGTTCATAGAGCTGTATATCAACCATTGACGTCACAAAAATAAACATACCTGAAGTGTCAAGAAGGACATACTTGAAGGGATTTAATCAGTACTGTTTTGGAATGGTTCAGTCACCCTTAAAATGTATGCTCAAAAAACTTTAGGATTGTTAGTGTTCATGCAGCTGTGACAGTGCCATGTCAACAGTGGTTGGGTAAGCCAATCCTACCTGCCATTATTGTCTGCAGTCATAAATTACCAGATTTACATCCCTGCCTATCTAGATCTATACTACAGAGAGCAGCATAGTCTGCCACAACAGACTTTAAGGTACAGTGATCAGAAAGGACACACTTCAAGGTCTGACTCATCAATGTATTGAATGGTCATTTATACCCTAAAATGTCTTTTGGGGATCAGAAGCCTTTAGCCATGTTACAGTCCACACAGCTGTGAGTCAGTCATATTGCCATCTGTTGGGTAAGCCACTCATGTCTGTCATTGTTATTTTGCATATATACATTACCGGATTTGAACACCTGCCTAAGCCCCCATGCTACAGAAGTCAATTAATTGCAGGTGTCACAGGAGAAGTCTTACTGCAAGTGTCACAGAACACATATTTGAATTGGATGCATTCATCAAAGGGTGAAAAGGCTTGTGCTTGACCTAAAACGGATGGAAAGATTTTCCGAGAATGTTACATAAAGCAGATTTTTATGTCACTACCCTCACATTCTGTTGAGCTTGCTGGATTTGAACGATTGCCTATGTATGCCCACAATCTAGAGAACTGTGTATTAACTGCACATGCTACAAGAGAAGTCTTTCCACAATGGTGAGACAGAACATATCTGAATGAATGGCATTACCATTGTGTTACAAGGCAAACATGTGGCTTAAAAGTTATTGGAAGAGTTGTATGAGGCTCCTAACTGTGTCATGGTTTTGCCTGAGTGGTGGTGTACACACTACATGTGTTAGATAATTCAGTCATTCCTGTCACTGTAGTCACACACACACTCACACAATTTAGTCAATGTCAGATATGAACACGTCTACTTAAGTTTACAAGCTAGAAAGCATTATATTAATCTCTGGTGCCACAAGTGAAGTCTTATTTCAAATGAGAAATATAGCACATTTAATGTACTATCTCATTGGATCTATATTATAAATTTGAAGTTTTAAAACTTCGAACCTCATATGTTTGACAACATATGTGCAAAGTTTGAAACATCAAAAATATAATAAAAAAATTAAAAAAAACCTACCTGAACTCTCTGAGCAGGGTGCAAGCCCCCCTGCACCCCTCACATCCCACTACTTAAATATACCAACTATGACATTGCACTTCAGTGCAGTAAAGGGAAATTTTCCCATTCTGTGCCATACGGAGCCATTGGCTTTCACCTTCAAACTTTTTAAATTTCAGTCATATGGTGTTGACCATATTACATTCGAACTTTAAAACATTTGAATAATTAATAGGGACCTATCTAATCAGTGTGTTGCAAATAAAATATTTTGGCTAAAAAGGACTGAAACTGATGGCAGAGCCCTCTCCAAGTGTAAATTTATGCATTACGTCTGTTGGTTATTCCAGTTCTGCCTAGTACTAGAGTCACACACATATGCTTGTACAAGTGAGTTTTTGCTGGATTTGGACACTTACCTATCTAGAGGAACACCTATAGTTTTGTGTATTAGCCAATCACACCATAGGAGAAGTCTTGCTATAAGTGTGTAGGTCAAAATAAAAAAAGATAGCTTGGTGCGCAAGACCCAGGATAAAAAGTGCCCAATCCTGGTAGGTGCACTGGTGCCAGGACTGGAAAATACAACAGTGTAGAATCCTGAAGACACAGAAACATTCCAACAATGGAACTAGGCCAGACTCAGGGGAGGACGCCCCCCCCCCCATTGTAGAAGGAAGTAGCAGTCCACAAAAATCACAAAAAACTGATAGGCCAGAAGAGCCATAAAGACAATAAAGTGGACTATTGAGGATAAGAAAGAAATTATGTATTGTTACTATTATGCAAAAAGCCCAGTATTTCCAGACACAAGATATACAGAAAGATTAAGAGAGAAATTAGAATAAAAAAAATACTTCCACAAGAAAAACTGTCAAAAGCCTCAAATAAAAACTTGTGTTCATTAATACGACAGATTTGTGAAAAATGTCATACAGACCTAGAAACTTTGATCTGTTTGGAAAAAGAAGCATTTGAGGAAGTAAAAAAATATGAACAACAAAACTTAGATTTTTTTGAAAAGTATAAAAAAGAAATATGGATATGGGAAAGAAAGAGATTTGATATGGTGCAATATTTATGCAAAGTAAAAAGCCAAATTAATCAATACAAAAAAGGCAGCCCCAAAGATATTCAAAAAGAAATACAGGCAAAGGGATCCAGATATGGAAAATTTCACAATAAAAAAATAATATTGCAAAGAGGAAATGCAGAAAAGATGATTAGTAAAGCAGGAGTTAAAAAATAAAAACTGGAGTTATGGAATGCTTGCAAAGTTAAGGATTTGGTGTAGAAGGCCTTACACAGGTTACACCACAGCATGATGGAACAAGTCCCCAAAGTAAGAAGAAACAGGAAGTTCAGGAGAGATCTGAAGAAAAAATATGGACATGGGAAAGAAAAAGAGATTTAATATGGTGTAATATTTATGCAAAGGAGAAAGCAAAATTAATCAATACAAAAATAGTAGCACCAAAGATGTTTGAAGAGAAATACAGGCAAATTAATCCAGACTTGGAAAGCTTTAGAATACAAAAAATAAGAAGACAAAGAGGAAAAGTAGAAAAGAAGATTTTTAATGGTGACGTTAAAGAAAGACACTGAGGTTATGGAGTACCTGCAAAGTGAAGGATTCAGCGTAGAAACTCTAACTCAGAAAGCACAACAGCAGGATAGAGCAATAGACATCCAAATTAAGGAGAAACCAGTGGAATGGGAAACGACTGGGCAGTTGCCATATAAAGATATTTTGGTGCTTTCCACAGGAAACCAGCATAACATTCACTTGAAGTTGGACAGCAAGGGAAGGAACAGGAAATTGTGGCAACTCTGACACAGTCAATCAGGAGGAGTGATAGGCCAGTGAGTTCTCATATGACAGAGCAACGGATGATACAGGATGAAATTGAAGAGAATGTGCCACAGGAAGATGCTACATAATTCTCTATAGAATGCCCGCAGGAAATGGAGAACAAAAAATGTGCCCTTAGCTTAGAAGAAAATGAGCTAAGAGAAGAGTTGCTTGATTTAATAGAGATAGATAGACATATTAAGATCATTGAAAGAAATAAACTGGGGAAGGTCAATAAAACCAGAAAGTCAGAAGTTTGATAAAACAAATGAATGCAGTAATTAGGACTGTCCATAGAGATCCATGCGATATAACAGAAGTAAACAAGATATATTACTGGACAGCTAAATTAATAACAGATAAAGTTCCACCAAAAGAACACAGGGTAGTAAGGGAAAGGAAGGAGAGAAATTGAATACCATCATGGAACTATCAAATAGAAAAAACTATAAAGCAATTAAGACAAGAAGTATCACTGTTACAAGAGTATAGAAGAGGCAACAGATCAACAAAAATACTCAGAAAGATAGATGTCATAAAATCAATGTGCAGTATTATAATGGATCAGGATCTATCCTGCACTATTGCAAATAATAAACTAAAAATCTCAGCATAGGCAGTAAAACTTAGAAGATACACTGATAAATATAAAGGAAAAGTACAAAATAAGCAATTTATTGATGACCCTAAAAAGTTCTATAGGGAATTGGGAAACAAGGTAAAAGGAATTGAAAGGCTACACAAAAAAGAAGAAATAGATACATTTTGGAGAAATATTTATGATGATCCTGTGGAACATAACAAAGATACTAAATGGAAAGAAAAAGTAAAAGAAAGAATAAGAAGTTCAAAGGTACAGGATATGAAATGGGATGAAGTAACAACCAGAGCGATGGAGACAAAGTTAAGAAAAGCCTCCAATTGGAAAACCACAGACTCAGATGCAACACTTAACTTCTGGCTAAAAGTATTAACATCTTTGCATGAAAATTTAGCCATGAGTAAGAACTAGTTATATGCACACCCCTGACAGACACCAACCTGGTTAACAACAGGAAAAACAATACTCCTACTTAAAAGTGAACCTGCAAGTTATCCTAAAAATTATCGACCAGTAACTTGCCTTCCATCGACATATAAACTATACACCGGAATTGATGCTGACAGAATTTATAGTCATTTAGAAGAAAATTCAATCATGTTAATAGAACAAAAGGGTAATAAAAAAAAGTCATATGGAACAAAGGATCATCTGTTGCTAAATAAAGTCATAATGGAGAATTGTAAAATGGGAAAGAATCTAAGTATGGCATGGATTAACTACAAAAAAATTTGATAGTATCACACATCCATGGAAAAAAGAGTGCTTAAAAATGTATAAAATACACCCTACACTGTTTAATTACATTACAGTGACCGTGAAACAGTGGCAGACCACTTTGCAATTAAGCCATGGTAAAGGACAAATTATTATTCCAGGGATAACAATTCAAAGGGGGATGTTCCAGGGTGACTCTGTCACTGCTGCTATTCTGCCTTGCCCTTGACCCATTAAGCTGTCTACTTATAATTTGGCTCCTAGAAAATAACAAAGTGTAAAGACTTCTCATCTTCTCTTTGTTGATGATTTAAAACTGCATAGCTCATCAGATAAGGAACTAAAAGCACAACTGCAAGTAGTCAAAACTTTTTCAGATGATATAAGAATGTCATTTGGTCTTGATAAATGTGCAAAAGCAACTTTTAAAGCAGGAAAACTGCAGCACCAAGAAAACATCAGTTTGTGACAATAATGTGATATAAAAGAACTTAAGAAAGAGTGAGTGTATAAATTCTTGGGACTTGATGAAGGCTCAACAATAAAACATGAACAAATTTGAATAAAACTTATTAGTAAGGAATATTTTAGAAGACTTAAATTAATCCTGAAAACAGCATTGACATCTAGGAGCAAAATTCAAGCTATAAACCAATTTGCTCTTTCTGTATTAACTTACAGTTTTGGAGTGACTGACTAGTTCCAAAATGTGTTGAACAAATTAGACAGGAAAACAAGAAGGATGCTTCATGCTCACCAAATGATTTTTAAAAATCAGTGCATGCCAAGATCATATATTCCTTGTTCCGAAGGAGGTATGGGCCTCCTTGAAATTGATTATATGTACAGATCTGCAATTGTAGGACTGCACACATATCTGCTGAACATGTGGGAGAAACAGACCAATGTAGGTTTTGTAAAACAGAAGACCCAAATGTAATGAAAGTTTTGAAACGAGGAAAATAAATCTAAGATGACTTCCCTACTTAGTCTAGCAGAAGCATATCGGTGTCAAGCAGGAATGGAAATCAAACCAGAAGTAGATAAAAATCAGGCAGCAACTGATTGTGCCAAAAAATAAAAGAAATAATATAAGGAGAATGATCAGATGAGAAGGCAAGAAATGTGAAAAATGCATAAATATAGTTGCAAGTATAGAAAATTTTCTTGAGGAACCTTATGTTGATCAGGACTGAATGCAGGAATGGTTAAGGAGATACAAATTCAAACCAAAAGATGAAAGGTTAATATTGGTGGCTCAAAATTGTGGGTTACATGCATGTTGGTTTACAAAGTCCATTTAACATGTGGGAGAAACAGACAAATGTAGGTTTTGTAAAACAGAATTGAAAATGGTTGCACACCTTGTTGCTGGTTGTGACATACTAATGGCAGAAGGTTTGTAAACTGAAAGACACATAATGTGGCAACACTGATGCACTGGGGATTGTGCAAGCACTATGGTATTGAAATGACTGAAAAACATTGGAAACATGAACCACAAAGCATTATAGAAAATGAAGTCTACATCATATGGGATCACCCATTACCAACAGTTCAAAAGATAGATTACAGTAAACCATATATAGTGGTCCATGAAAAGAAGACAAAAGTAGCATTGATCATTGAAATCTCTACACCCATTGACTACAGTGTCTTGCATACAGAGAGACACAAAGTCATATAATATCACGATTTGCTGGCAGAAATGAGAGAAATGTGGAAGAAAGATACCCAAACAGTTCCAATAGTGGTAGGAGCAATGGGTCTTATAAAAGGAATCTACAATCATATTTAGATATGTTACCCACACATGTAACTCCATATGAACTGCAGAAGGAGTCATTACTGAGCACATTGTGGATGCTGCGAAGAGAACTTTTGGCTGACATAAAAGACTGAAACAATACTAATTTCATGAACATTAATCATACTTTGACTTAGGAATGGGGTCCATTCCCATCATGGTATTAGAAACCCAAAAGATTTGGAGAAATTTAAAAAATAAGTGTGAGCTAGAGCATATTTGAATGGATAACATCATAAGTGTTTTGCGAAGCAGACGTTTGGGCTAAAAGGGAATTAAACTGATGGGGGAAGCTCTCTCTTGGTGTAAATATTTCTCCTGAGTGGAAGTGTACACATTAGATCTGTTGGCTAAGTTAGTCCTTCTTAGCACTACAGTCACACATACATCAGTCATTGCTGCATTTGAACACTTACCTATATACACAAGCTAAAGTACCTTGCATCAATGACTAATGCCACTAGAGAAGTCTTAATCCAAGTGTGAGACTGAGCTCATTTGAACTGATGACCTCATCAGTGTGTTGCAAATCAGATGTTTGGGGAAAAGAGAATAAAAGAGATGTGGTAGCCCTGTCCTGTAGTGAATGCTCCTCCTGAGTGGAAGTGTACACATCAGATCTGCTAGTCCTACCAACACTACAATGTCTCTCTCTCACTCACACACACACACACACACACACACACACACACACACACACACACACACACACACACACACGCATGCACATGCACGCACACACATGCATGTGCACACACATACACTCTCTCACACACACACACACACACACACACACACACACACACACACACACACACACACACACACACACACACACACACACACACACACACATACACACATCATTAATTGATGGATTTGAACATGTAACTATCTAGGGTACCCATGCTAAACTACCTTGCATCAGTCACCAGTGCCACAACAGACATCTTACTATAAGTGGGAGATTGAGCATATTTGAATGGATGACGTCATTAATTCAGTATGCAGATGATTCCACCTTAATCTGTACCTCTTGTACTCTCCCTGAACTGCGAATCAAAACCCAACAATCATTCACAGCAATTGAATCCTGGTTAACAGAGGCCCATCTCTTTTTAAATCCCCTCAAAACAAAATTATAGTCTTTCACCCTCCCCCAAATACCAACCTCAACTCAGACCAATTTAATATTCTCGCAGCTGACAAAACCATCATCAAAATTGTACAAAAAACTAAACTTCTAGGTATTATCGACAGCAAACTCAACTTTGACCTTCATATCCAACAAAACATCAAGAAGACACATACAAATCTAGGACTCCTCTATACTAACCAATCTGCAAAACTCCACCAAGACTAAACTGGAACAAAGCTACAACAAAGTAGCTAAGTTTGCAACAAACTCCAACAGCCGTCCAAATTACGGTATACCACTAAAAGAACTAAATTGGCTGGAACTACCAAACCAAGTGGCATATACACACCTAACTACAATTCACAACCCATTCTATAGGCCCACTGCCTGTCCTGCCCTAGTCAACCTAATCCAACACTGCAAACTAAACAGACCAGAGCATATTTGAATGAATAACCTCATCAGTGTTTTGCAAAGCAGATGTTTGGGCTAAAAGGGAATTAAACTGATGGGGAAGCTCTCTCTTGGTGTAAATATTTCTTCTGACTGGAAGTTTACACATTAGATCTGTTGCTTAAGATAGTCCTTCTTAGCACTACAGACACACATACATACATACATCAGTCATTGCTGGATTTGAGCACTTATCTATCTAAGGTACACAAGCTAAAGTACCTAGCATCAATGACTAATGCCACTAGAAAAGTCTTAATCCAAGTGTGAGATCGAGCTCATTTGAATTGATGACCTCATCGGTGTGTTGAAACTCAGATGTTTCTGAAAAGGGGAATAAAAGAGATGGGGTAGCCCTGTCCTGTGGTGAATGCTTCTCCTGAATGGACGTACACATCAGATCTGCTAGTCCTACCTAACACTAGAGTATCACACACACACACACACACACACACACACACACACACACACACACACACACACACACACACACACACACACACACAAAAACACACACACACAAAAACACACATCATTAATTGATGGATTTGAACACTTAACTATCTAGGGTACGCATGCTTAACTACCTTGCATCAGTCACCAGTGCCACAAGAGACATCTTACAAGTGAGAGATAGAGCATATTTGAATGGATGACTTCATTAATTCAGTATGCAGATGATTCCACCTTAATCTGTACCTCTTGTACTCTCCCTGAACTGCGAATCAAAACCCAACAATCATTCACAGCAATTGAATCCTGGCTAACAGTGGCCCAACTCTTTTTAAATACCCCCCAAAAAACATAATTATAGTCTTTCACCCTCCAATACCACCCTCAACTCAGACCAATTTAATATTCTCGCAGCTGACAAAACCATCATAGAAATTGTACAAGAAACTAAACTTCTAGGTGTTATCGACAGCAAATTCAACTTTGACCTTCATATCCAACAAAACATCAAGAAGACACACACAAATCTAGTACTCCTCTACAGAAACAGACAATTTCTTACCACTCCAACCAAGTCCACTATGGCTAAAACCTTCCTGCTCCCCTCCCTATTCTATGGTTCCTGTATACTAACCAATCTGCAAAACTCCATCAAGACTAAAATGGAACAATGCTACAACAAAGTAGCTAAGTTTGCAACAAACTCCTACAACTGTATAAATCATGGTATACCACTTAAAGTACTAAATTGGCTGGAACTACCAAGCCAACTAGCATATACACACCGAACTACACTTCACAACCCATTCTATAGGCCCACTGCCTGTCCTGCCAAAGTCAACCTAATCCAACACTGTGAACTAAACAGACCACTCAGATCCGAAGATAAAAACCTTCTTGAATCTTACAGACCTTCCAGAAACCCAGGAAAGTCACTGTTCTCATACTCTATCACCAAGTTATGGAACACCTTCCTGCTGAGCATTAGGCAAACTCCCACCCCACCTATCTTTAAAGCTTTCCTAAAACAACACCTAAACAAATCATGGTTATGCACATGCCTAACTCTAGGCTAATCCACTCCCCCCCATACCTCCTCTTACTACACTAATCTCCTCCTTAATTTTCCTGTGATTGTTGGTAGACTAGTTATGGCTGAGGCATACTACTTATTTCCACAGGACTAACACTATGACTGACTCACTCCTAACTCCTCATGAAAATCAAGCACACTCTAAGCAGATAATATTACCCTAAACAAGCTTATTTCAATCTGTGCATGAATGGAAACTCTAAATGGTCTAATATTACATTTTTAGTATTATATGAACTACTGCAGGTGCCTGCCAACAAGCTTTAGCATTAAAATGTAACTCTAAATGCCTGCCTATAAATATCCATCTGTGTATTCTTGTATAAATAACATTGTATAATATGTGAAATAGTTATAAACGTGGAGCTTTTCTCCCCGGGCATATGCTAAAAAGGGGTTATGTAACCTAGATGGACTATCCCAGTAAACAAATGTCAAATAGATAACTAAATAAAATAAATCAGTGTGTTGGAAATCAGATGTTTGGGTAAAATCAAATGAAAATGTAGGGGTAGCCCTCTCTCTCAGGGTGAATGCTTCTCCTGAGTGGATGTGTAAACATCAGATTTGTTGTTTAAGCCTGTCCTACATATACACACACGTCAGTCATTGCTGGATTCAAACACCTGCTTCTCTAACTACACCAACTAGCGTACACTATATAAACCACAGCACAAATCTTAATAAAAGTGCCGGACAGTACATCCTAGTAGTGTACATCATGTTTGGGTGAGTAAGAATGTGTCATCACAGGCACACAAAATAGCAATGTATTGATCACACTTCATTCATGCATATTTTTTTTTTGAGTTTTTAAATATAGGATGGGAATTAGCAGTGGGCTTTGTTTCTCCATGCCAAGCAGACATATAAACAGTTCTGATTCTGAAACATTTCAGAGCACTTATTTGTTGTGCTAACATTTTCTGTGTCATCGTTCACACATGTCATGATCATTGCAGTAAAGTATTCATTTTATGGATAGTGCAGGGGCATGCATCCCCACTGTCCACATATTTGCAAACTGTACACATGTTTAAGGCATGTTGTTGTGTTCCTTATGCATTTTTTTCTATCACATTGAGTAGTTAAGTTACTACATAATAACAAACATATATGTGTCAGACTACATATCATTCAGAAAATACATGCTTATGCTAAATATTTTATTCTAGCACTTTCCTAAGTGTATAGAAGTATTGATGGTAACATGTGCCTAGTGTCTGAGCTTTTGTCCACCCATTACTTTTGGCTTTGTCCAGATGTCTTGCACTTAGAGGTGGAAAGGTATGACTAGGCATGGGATGACTGTTGACTACATAAAGTAATAAGCAGGATACCGCTGGTGGAATAATATATGAATCCATTATTTCACAAGGCAAAACGTCATGAGAAATAAAAAAGTTTACTAATGTTAGAGATAATGCTAGATTTGAACACCTTCACTCTGCAGTGGAAATCTATACACTAGAGCATTATTTGAGGAGACTGCAAAGCAACTTTTTTGTTCAGATAGCAAAACTCACACATTTTAAGAGAATAAATACAGTGTGAAACAAAGAAGTATGCATGCATCAGGCTTCATAACAGCAATGAGAAATGAAACATCCCATATGGTGGACATCCAACGCTGCACCCTGTTCAACATACAATAACTGTCTCTTCACACTGCTATCAGTCTTTCTTTCTATAGCACTGATAGGCTAAACACAGTTGCACAACTTCTATAGCACTGCTAGGCTAAGCAGGTTGCACAACTCAAACCGTATTAGTGTAGCTGAAGGTAAAACCTTCAGTTCTTGCCTTACAACATGAAACACCATTTACAGTAATCTACCACTTCCTTGTTCTGTAAAGCATACATTTCTTGGAATGTCAGCTCATTTTTCATTAACTTGGTTAAATATTTTTATTATTATATTTATTTGTGATTGGTGTGGGATGATAGGATGTTAATAGTGATAGATTTTTGCAGTAGATATTTTAAGCATTGTCGTTACTTCATTTATATATTATCTATAGTGAATCTATATGAATGTAAAAAAGGTACACATGCTTTTTCACTTTGCCTTATATGGGTATGGTTTCCTGTTTAGCTAATTACCATACATAACTATTTTACTGCTTAATTGCCTTGTTAAGTGAGTTAGTTTAGTGTATATAAAGATAGGGATTAGCCCTTTTTATTTGTAACCTGATGAAGCGCACAATTAATGTGCGTGAAAGCGCTTGTTCTTATATTTAATTAAAAGAATTTGTTTGATTTTAATATCGTGGTGGTTCCAGTGTATTTTCAGCTTCCATTGTTGCCTTCTTTCCACTGAGAACTTTTGGATGGTCGTACTAGGTTTTGTGCTGATAGTCGTATTTCTTCTCATCTTTTTCCTAGCCGATCAACACACGATGGAGATGCCGAATATAGAGTTGGATTATAACCCTGGTAACGCAGGGGGTACCGAGAACTGGAATGATCTCTTTTACCAACAGGAGAATCCTCTCCTGAACTTTGCTGCTCAAGGAACCCTTCCGTCTACTATGGCATCGGAAACCGATAATCTACAAGAATTTTATGGATTGTTGAGAACACTAGAGAACAATCTCTATAAACTTTATCGGCTGATCTGGCAGAGGAAGCACCTTGAGGCGTGCCTCCATTTCAAAGTCATACCACGGGGCATGCGCGTCCTCTGCATGCCGAGTTATGGAGATGCACATCCAGAACTATTGCGGAAGTGGCAGTTGTTAAACATAGAGCTTAGCAATAATTATATCCGTCTACTTATTGATTATTTTAAACCTTTGGAAGAGGAACTCATCAACAAAGTGGAAGGTGAGCATAAGAATATCACTCTATTATACAAAAGTGACTTTTGTGTGTTGAAGTTAAATAACATGCTAAGGCAACTGATGCTTTACAGTAATAAGTTAGAACAAGTAAAGTTAAGAAAACTTAAACGAGACTGTAATGACTTTCAGCTCGGCCGCATTTTTATGTGGCCGAGGCTAAATGAAGTGACTGCTACAGAGGAAAATAGTGAGCGGATAACTGACACTCAACTTGACACACCTAGTACGACCATATTGCCTGAGAAGCTGACTGATGCTTCGCCTAGTAGTGATTCTATTCCCATTAATACGTCAGGGGATGTTGTTTCATCTATTTCTACTATCCCCTGTAATCAACAAGGTTTTAAAGGGATGGTATCCACGGGTGCAAGATCAAAGAATAATGGAAATACTGTAAATTTGACTCCTGGGGTGGTAGCTGCTCTAAATTTTCCATTACCCTACAAGAGTCGAGCGCAAGAGCGCTCAACAAGCAGAGGAAGGGGAAAACGCAAATTATCGGGCGAGAATCGCGAGTCAAGGAGGAAGAAGAACTAACTACGTTGTTTTTTAACTTGTCATCTAAAGAATTTTCGGATGTTGAATGCTCTGTTTTGAATAGAGGCCTTTCGTTTATACCCTCCCGAGGGAGTAGTCTGTCTGACACTTTAATCATGCTACGCAAATTTACCAGGAAGCTAGCTCTCAAATGTTTATTTAAAGATTCTAGTGAGGATGCTATAACCTATGATACGACGGTATTGAAGAGGAAAAGTACTTTTGTGCCACATCTGCCTAGTCATATTGATTGTTTTCAAAGAGCCTGTGAACACGACCTGTACCTCTTTTATAAGGGGGGGACACATAAGCGTTTATTTGTTAACCTGAATGCCATGCAGAAGCAGGCGTTAGAGAGCCTAAGTAATGATGTAAATTTGGTTTTCAGACCTGCTGACAAAGGGGGGGGGGATAGTAGCTATGGATTCTGTCTTTTACAATGATTTGATGGCTGATATGTTAAAAGATGACATAGCTTATTTAGAAATAAATAAAGCCGAGGTGAATTCAATAATAAGAAATGTACATGACACACTGTATGACCTCCTGATGACGAGATGTGTTAATAAAGGTCTATATGACTATTTAATGATAGAAGCACCGTTAACTCCTCTCATTAAAGGTCTTCCCAAGTTACATAAAGGGGTATTTCCTCCACCCCTACGACCTATTGTATCGGGGAAGCTATCTTAAAGAATTCCTTTGATTTATTGGAGGATTTGAAAAATGGTGTTTTGCTTGATAGCTTAAGATCAGATACTTTAATGGTTACGATGGACATAAAAAACCTATTTACTAGCATTCCAAATGAATTTGGAATAGATGCGATAAGAGAAAGCCTGGTTGAACTGAGTGGCTTAGATAATACAGATCAGCTGACCATCTGTACCCTTTTGGATTTAATCTTGAATAATAATGTTTTCTTATTTCAGGATAGGATGTTTAGGCAGACATGGGGGGTGGCAATGGGCACCCCCTGTGCCAATGCCTATGCCAATTTGGCTGTATATGTATGGGAGAAGACGCATATTTTTAATGATCTGAGGTTTAGAGCTAATGTTATCTTGTACAGACGTTTTGTCGATGATATCCTCCTTTTTTGGAATGGAGGCATCGAATCTCTAATTGAGTTTGTGGATTATATGGGTTCGACCACGACTTTCTTGGATTTCACCTATGAGTATTCATTTACTGAGGTGAATTATCTTGATATCACCATCTATAAGAATGCTTTGAAAGAAATCACTACCTCCTTATATAGGAAACCATGTTGGAGGAATGGCATACTCCATTATGGAAGTATGCATCCTAGATATATTTTCCCCAACATGGTGAGAAATCAAATGTTAAGGATAAAGAAACTATGTAATATAGACAGTGATAAGGAGAGGCTTTGTGATTTTCAGGCCAAATGCTTTTTAGAAAGGGGATATCCCTCTCAATTAGTGCTAGAATGTAGAAAAGATACCATGTCGAATGATGTAAGATCCCTTAAGAGTAAGAGTGGGCTCACTAGTGGGCCTATAGCACATGGCACTAGGTCTAATGTTAGGAGTAAGGTTTCCTTTGATATTAAATACACAAATGATATAGGATACGTCAGAGACATCATTTCCAGGAATTGGAAATTGCTTACCATGAACAATGAATTATTGAAAATAGTGGGAGAGAGACCAAGTTTTAAATATATTAACTGTCATAACTTAAAAAGATTATTGTGCAGAGAGAATATTAAGATTGAGCCCTTGGATATTAGGACAAGGTTTAGACAGGGAACTTTTCCCTGTAAGAAATGCTCTACCTGTAAATTTATTTCAACTGAGCAGAAATTTGAACGTATTGAGCTAGGTATGTTATTTGAACCGAATTTTTATGCAACCTGTGACACAGCAAATGTCATTTATTTGGCTAATTGTGACAGTTGCGAGGCGTATTATGTGGGAATGACCACACGTAGACTCAAAGATCGAGTCTACAATCATGTCTATGACATAAGGAAAGCTAATATTAGCAATGCCTTAGCCAAACACTGTCAATTACATCCGGCTCATATTTTTAAATTTAGAGTATTGCAAATACAACATCCGAATAGAAGAGAGGGTGATTCCTTAGGTGCACTAGAATTAAATGAGCTAAAGTGGATCCTTAACCTTAGAGCTCATATAGAACCAGGGCTAAATTCGGCTGTTAACATTAGGCCTGCACTTTTGTAATTTTTCTGGTTACTGTGCTTCCGTTCATTTCTCTTCTTTATTCCTTTTCATTCTTTCCTTCTTTTTTCTTCTTTCCCCTTCCCCCTTTTTTCCACCTCCACCCCAACCCCTCCCTCCCTCCTTCCCCTTCCCATACCTCCCTCCCCCTCTTTCTTACATTTCTCTTTCCGTTTCATTTCTTTTCTCCTTTTTCCTTTTCTTTCTTTTGTTTTTCTTATTTTGTTGACATATCCCTGTAGTTATATCTATATTCCTTGTTCTGTAAAGCATACATTTCTTGGAATGTCAGCTCATTTTTCATTAACTTGGTTAAATATTTTTATTATATTTATTTGTGATTGGTGTGGGATGATAGGATGTTAATAGTGATAGATTTTTGCAGTAGATATTTTAAGCATTGTCGTTACTTCATTTATATATTATCTATAGTGAATCTATATGAATGTAAAAAAGGTGCACATGCTTTTTCACTTTGCCTTATATGGGTATGGTTTCCTGTTTAGCTAATTACCATACATAACTATTTTACTGCTTAATTGCCTTGTTAAGTGAGTTAGTTTAGTGTATATAAAGATAGGGATTAGCCCTTTTTATTTGTAACCTGATGAAGCGCACAATTAATGTGCGTGAAAGCGCTTGTTCTTATATTTAATTAAAAGAATTTGTTTGATTTTAATATCGTGGTGGTTCCAGTGTCTTTTCAGCTTTCATCTACCACTGGTGTGAGATGCCATACATCGCACAAATGCTAACGGCCAAAGAGATTGTTTTATGGGCCATCTCTGAACATGTGTGATGTGTATGATTCTAATTTTTGGACAGGTTAAACATGTGAAAAATGGTTGAAAGGACAGAGGTTTATAATGGGTGTTAAACAGAGGGTAGTATACAGTGGAAGAATAAAGAAATGTGCAGGATGGTGTTGGTAGAGCACCATAGCTATTTACTTCTTTACAGGATAAAAGTGAACTTCTTCATATAACTTGGGGAATTTTCATATTCACCACATCAATTACATGTGACAACTTAAATAATGTTGGTGGCCAAATGGACCAAATCAGGTGTGTCAGACATACACAGATGAAGTAGAAAACCATGTATTGGGGGTATTTTTTAATTTATTTTATGGGATGGGACAGGTGCCACCTTTTTTTTTTTTTTTGAGAGAAATCGTTGTTGAGGAAGGTGTTTAGGAATAAGAGGGTAGGTATGTTATGGTAGGCTAGATAGCAGGTGCAGACATACAGGACAGATAAGACAGCTAGGGATGGTGATGGACACAAAAGGACATGGGACACCATAACTGGGAATAGATAGGGAACATCAGAGGTGCATCTTTGTCCATGAGTACAGTGAGAATCTAGTCCCCACACTCGAAACTGCCATCACCGTCTCCTATTGCAGACACCTGGGGCAATGTAGGACAAGGCATCAACTTGTATTTGATGCAGAACTTCATATCTGTCAGTGTGGAACTCAGGCCCCTCTCCATTATGACCTCCATCAGCATGTCAGCACCTGAAGGGTGAAGTAAAGATCACCTCCAATAGACTTGCACCCTGTGGGTACCAGTGCACCAGTCCCAGGACAGAGTGACCTGAGACAGTTGGTGCATATAGTGCAAGAGTTGTAGGTGCAATACTGATAGGTTGTGAGCCAGAAGTGTGGGGTGTTTGTGCTGCCTTTGGTGGTGTCACCACCGCCACTTGTTGAGGTATGGTAGTCTGATCCCCAGTGGCTGGTCCTCATGCTGGTGGTCATTTGTGTTGCTGCAGGAATTATTATGCAAATGTTAAAACAAGAACGAGAGAGAGAGGGAGAAATAGGGTGGGAGGAGAGACAACATAGAAAATATCATCAATGACATGTTATTTTAATATTTCACACTCCTTCGAAATTGACACATCTACACATGAATGTGAAGTCATACATGTAATTAAAAAAATATATTATTGTTATTAGAACCATTAAGTAAACAATTTTGTGACTATTGCATTTATGATATATACATTCCAATTAAAGACATGTCCATTTAAAAATATTGCACTGTTTTTGTTATTTACTGATGGCAGAATATGTGTTTTATTTTATGTCATAAAAGCTCATTTCTGCTGCTTGGATTTGAACCCACACACAACTATGCTGATTTACACAATGCCTAATGCAATGTTCAAGAGCTATGCAAGCAGGCATGTATGCTTGATATATATATAAGGTATATCTACTCAGTTTTGTGTGTTTGTGTGTGTGTGTGTGTGTGTGTGTGTGTGTGTGTGTGTGTGTGTGTGTGTGTGTGTGTGTGTGTGTGTGTGTGTGTGTGTGAAGCTCTAATGGACTGATGCCCTCCAAACTGATGAAGTGAATTTCAATTCTGATGTATTATGACATGGCTAGCACTCATAATGAGCCATACTTACCTAATGCCTCTCTGAGGTGTTGCAGTCTCTCCTGATGTGCCTCCTAATTCCTTTCTATCTCTTCAAAATGTATACAGAACAGGAAATAAAAATACAAAAATTAAAACCATCTATGTGTTGGCAAGTCATGGTATTGTACTAAATGATGATGGGCCACTATACTTACACAACTCGTGGGTTATGAGTTTTAATATGTCCCTCCCATTGACTACAGAGGTCCTATTCACATCTTTCCATGTCACTGTAATGGGGATGACATTGTTTATCAGTGCATGGAATGCCAATTACACTGGTAACATACTTGGCCAAGCTATTCTAATCCTCATACTTTTACTGGGACCCAGTATAGTCCTGCTGAAAAAGCCTACAGCTGTAGCACTTTACAGAGGGGGCAACAATGATCTTGAACTCCTCCTGACACCACCTTTGGGCTCCAAATGGAGCACCACTCTCACCATCACCTGCCATGTATTCTCAAGGATATGAGGAAAAATGGCAGGGAATTGGCATGAGCAACAGCCTGTGCCCATCCTTGTACAAACTTGAATAGAAAGCACAGAAATGGACTGTGTATGATTTCTTGAAAGTACACTTCAGGTGTGCAATATGACATGACAGTGAGACTTGGCCATCTGTGCTGCTCAATGTATGTACATATGTTCTAGATTGAATTTGTCAACTGTTTTTAATGATGATATATGAATTACATTTGAAATTACATATTGGCACTTCTGGCCATGCTGTTTGGTATGGTGGATTGCAAGCATAACTAGAACCTTGTGATAAACAAATATGACATGACATGACATTGTCAATTATGTTAGTGTCATTCAGTGTTATTATATAAATTTACTTTAAGTAGGGCATAATGCCTTGGTAGGATATAAATTTTACAAACTGTGACTGATAGCATCTGGGAATTGAACCTATGACAAAAAATAAAGCTGAACTGCCTTATTCTGTTTATAAACTGCTAATGTCACAAGAAGTAACATTTTCAGTCTGTAATTTGAGGTGTAACTATTTGGACAAGACTGGAGATAGATCTAATTCTGACAAGCCTTTATTTGTCAGACTTTGATGTGTTCTTTTATTGGACTTGTATTTTGATGTAAATACTTATTCCTGTAAAAAAATATTTTTAATTTAGTTGAATAATCTCTGTAACACATATTGAGGAAGGGACCATACAGAGTTTATATTACATAATGTTCTACATAACAATGATCAAAACCATATACACTTGAGGTGATAAAAAATCTCATTTCACTGCAGTCATATTCAGACATATGTTGAAATGCATGCTGCTCACCTCTTAATGATTTTCCTAATACCTAATGCTGAAAATTGTAATGAGTCGTACATTATTCCAAGAACTACTGGTAATATTATACACATGCAAGTATGCTTTAAATTTACTATGACCAATGCAAGGATAGACACATTTGACTCAGAGGACAGATAACTTATTTAAAATTTACTAGGCAGACTTGTGTTGCAAGTTTCAGTTTGTAATTTGCCAGTTGCACTTCGTGGTCAAGTACAAGAAAAAAGTAACTGACAAGACTTCATTCTGACCCCTACTTTAAAACAATATGCAGTCTGGATTCAAATGCTGCATTACTTGTATTGCGCCTTAAAACTTACTGCGTTGGGGGAGGAGTCTAGATGGCCAACTGAGAGCAGTGAATTTTGAGAGCTCCATAAACTAGTATAATAATATAGGAAAATGTTATTATTTTCAAGTTTAAAACGTCAGAAATCTATAAACTACCAAACTACATACATATAAATTTTGGTAGAGATATACAAAAATTTTCCTGTCAAGTAACTTGGAGATATATTGAGTCACTGAATATGAACAACTCAAGGAATTCTCATCCAGATGCTGCTTTGAAAAAAGAACTGCAATTGTTGACAGCTACCTTACAGGAACTATCTTTGAAGATGGATGGCTTTAAAAATGACTTAGAAAACCTCAAATTAAATTCTCAAAAACAGACTTATACTCTTAAGGAACTATTATAGCAACAGCATACAAAAATAACAAATATAGAGACTTTTCTAAATGACATTGAAGGGAAACTCAAAGAGGAAGAAGTCCAAAAAGAATTTCTGCTTAAACAGAATACATGGCTGCTTAACAAAATAGATGACTTAGAAAACAGGGAAAGGAGAAACAACGTAACGATCTTTGGTCTGCCTGAAAACACTGAAGGAGAAGACATTATTTTATTCTTAACGACCAGGATTCCTGAATTAGACTTGAAAGAGGGACTTTCATTTGGAATTGAAAGGGTGCATAGAGCACTGAGGAAACCTGCTTCTAACTCAACAAATACTCCACCTAGATACATAGTTATAAAATTTCTTTCATTTCTGGACAAGGAACTAATATTAAAATCTGCTTGGAGAAAATCACCCTTAAAATACAATCAAAGCCTGATAAGGTTTGACAATGATTATTCTTCCAGAATACTAAAACAAAGGAAAAATGTCTGGCCAATAATAAAACATCAAAGCACAGCTGGTCTTTCCAGCTAAGATAAAAATACTTTTTGCCAATGAGATGAGAACCTTTAATGACTTAGAAGAAGCTACTATATTCATCAAAAACTACAACATAGTGTCTATCCCAGAAGAAATGGAATGGATGGCCCCTACTCTTAAAAGAATAAAAGAAACAAATCCTTGAACTGATGCTAGAAAGAAGAAACAAAAAACTGATTCCAAGATAGCTGTCCCAAAAAGATAACTCTTACAACTACATCACTCAAAGTATCAACTGATATGGTACATCACTTGTCATCTGTTTTTATTTAAAAAAGGAGGGTTTCTTAAACAACTGAGAAACAGTAATGATTTATTCAGAATGTTCAAAGAGTCCAATAATTCTTCACAAACAAAGGTAGGTCAAGATGGGATACTATTTACATTATATATAAGCCAAACAAAGCAACATATAATACAAACATAGTAGTTTCTATTCCCCTACTTGAACTCAATGAATACTTACCTTGTTCATTTTTTATTGATTTTACTTATAATAATTGAAGTAATTAATTAACTAATTCAACAAGGTGCTGCTGCGGTAGCGTTGTCGACTCACAGTAAGACGCTGACCGATTCGACTCTCAGCTAGAGTGTCTTCTGTGTGGAGACATGCATGAATGGGCATACCTTCATTGAAGGTTGTACGTTAGGGCTGACAACTCAGCATGTAAAAATCAACTGCCAATCATTGGCGGACCGGAGTTCTGCTGTGGCGACCCCTAACCGGGAAAAGCCGAAAGACACAACAACAACAACAACCATTCATCAGAGTTCAGACTCAAATGTAACAAATTAACATCATATATAATAGCAGTAACAGTAGAGTGTTTTGAAAAAAATGCTGTCATGGAGACTAACACCTTCTTGAAAGTATGATTTAGAAATGTCATGTATATCCTGGTTAAATAATAGTAGCAAGCTCTTATTACAAATGCCATCATTATTCTGTCTAAATATAGTTAATATCAATTATGGCAGGTATCACAGCTACTAGTACTGTTTGATCAATCCTGATATGGTGTGCATGGATGCAGCTGTGTCTGGCAGCTCGTACAAATGTCATTATTATTCTGTCTAAACATAGTTAATATCAGTTATGGCAGGTATCATAGCTTCGGGTGCTGTTTGATTAATCCTGATATGGTGTGCGTGGATGCAACCGTGTCTGGCAGCTAGTACAAATGTCATTATTATTCTGTCTAAACATAGTTAATATCAATTATGTCAGGTATCATAGCTTTGATTGCTGTTTGATTAAGCCTGACATGGTGTATGTGGAGACAGCTGTGTCTAGCAGCTGTTGTATGTTGCTGTTTTCTCTGGGAAGATGTGGGTTGTGACTTGTGATCAAAGTTTACTGATGCTTGTGTATTAGGAAGAGACATTTGGTGTTTTAGCCTGGAGCTAGGGGAAGGCGCTGGATAAAACTGTGATTTGGGATATTTTGGCAGAGAATTGTTTGTTTATACATCTGCTGAGTGAGAGGTGGGAAGGCTGGAAGAATGTGTTATCTCTTCTTGTGGCGGCTCGTTGGGAGTTTTTTTTTTTTTTTGATCTGTTTGCTCTTCATTCTTTTACTGGCTGCTGCCTCACTGAAAGTGAGGGAATTTAGGCTTGAAGTTGCAGTGAAGTGAATCTTTGCGAGCCTCTGCTATGCAGTACACAGACACTAACAGAAACAGATGCTCCCAGGTTGCTATGGTAATGGAGACAGAGTGACGATAATGCATAATGGCTCTAAGGAGCCTCCAAGATGATTCTCGGCAATGAAGTTTTTGGTTTAAAAAAAATGTATATATATGTATATATATATATATATATATATATATATATATATATATATATATATAAAATAAAAGGGCTGTTTTAAACCACATGTGCACATATTGATGGTCTCCTAACACTTCGTTTTACTTATTAAGTTGATTCTTGATAAAAAAAATAAATAAATAATAAGCACAATTTTATATTTTAAATGTATTTTGGTCCAAACACATTAAGGACTTACATAAGAGTGGAAGTCTGAATTATTGTGAAAGACTAAGAGCACTTGATCTTGTGCAGTACCCTTTGCAGTGGTTTGGGAGGTGAGCTTGCTCGGACGTGTTGGGCATATTGGGATAGCTGATTCTAGGGGAGTTTGGGGTTGCCGGGAAGTGCTAGAGAGTCATCAGAGTTCCTTCATGGAAATATCTGTGGGAATAGAAGGTGTGTTGAGTGGTTCACTGGCAGAGTGGCCACTGCATGGAACAGGCTGGTAAAATGGAACAGGACAAATATTGGTTTGGATATTTTAAGAACAGCCTGGAAACACACCACATGAAGTAGTGAATGTTATTCTGGAAAAACTGAATGGGCATTGTTGCCCATGGGTGCCAGAACCATACAGCCAGGGAGAGGGGGAGCCCCCGCACACACTTTTACAGATGCAAGACCTGTCAGGAAAAATTAATGAAGTGAAGTTTTCACACTAACATGGATTCACGTTCAGAAGTTAAACTAACAAAACTAACTGTTCTTGTTCATAGGTTGATAGGTAGGTACTAGGCTATTGGCCCTAGGGCTTATATAAGCCTAGCCAAATGGTACCCTGGCTTTTGCCACGCAAGAAAATTATTTTCCTGTGCCCCTGTCAAGCAGAGCCACAGAAGTGATCCCTGGGGTGAATTTCCTATCTCCTATCCAATCATCAAGATTTTTCTTGAAGAGTGCTAATGAGGAGCTTTGTTTGCTATAGAGAGGTAGTTTGTTCCAGAATATGGGAAGGCTCTGAGATAGGAATCTATCTCTCCAGCATGTTCTGTTTATTGTGGTGACAAGGTTTAAGTACCTAGAGTGTGCAGCTCAGAGGGATCGGGATTTCTTTACGTGGAGCATATCCAACAGCTGTGTGTTTGACATAGCTTTGTATGTTAGGCAGAGATCGCCTCTGAGTAGGCGATAGGCAAATGGTCTGCATAGGGCATCTGTTTGAGGACGGTAATCCTCTTTGTGATGTATTTCTGTGGCCTTTCCAGTAGATGTAGATGTCTTGTGAGGTACATACCAAAAGGGACGTTGTACTCTATAATGGGTCTAATGAGTGATGAGTAGAGGGGAACAATGACCTCTTTTTTTCCTGGATGAGAAACCTTTTGTGATGAATGTGCCACATAGAAGGACTTTCTGACTACTGTGACAAATGATTATCAAAGGAGAGACTACTGTCCACCTATGTCCCAAGATCTCTTATCACACTTTTGGTGTTAAGTAGACTACCTCCTATGTGGTAGTTCATGGGTACAGAGGTTTTACCAAAAGGGATGGCAATGCACTTTTTGGCACTGAGCTTGAGGCCATGGCTTTGACACCAGGCATCTGTCTCAGTGAGGCCTTTTTGTAGGATGTCCACTTCGTTAGGAGATTTGATTATGGCTCCTAGTTTGTAGTCATCTTGTGAACTTTGTTAGCCAAAGACCTTCTGTGTTAGCCTGTACTTCAGAGAAGTAGATACCAAAGAGGAGAGGACCTAGGACTGTTCTCTTATTGCTCTTGTTACAGGAGTTATGCTGCCACTGTTCTGTTGGTGCTGCCAGAGCCAGAGTCATACCAGTAAGGAGAGTTTTGTTCTTTTATTTGTAGGAGTTATGCTGCTTGTGTGTGTGTGTGTGTGTGTGTGTGTGTGTGTGTGTGTGTGTGTGTGTGTGTGTGTGTAAAATACCCCAGTTAGGTATACCTGGTGGTTAGTGTTACTCAGGCTCAAACAAGAGCCTCTCTACCCATGCCACCACTTGTGATTCAGGGAGTTGAGTCCATAGATCTCAACTGTCCAGATTTTCACAGAATATTTGGCTCATAATTTTAGTCTGTTCCTCTTGAAATTTGTGGTTTTCTGGCAAATCAGTGAGAACTGAATTCACTAAAGAATGATATCCCTTTAAGTTTCAGTCTTCCTATCTTTCAGGAAACACATGATAATACATAACACTTTATTTTAGCAACTTTCTAAAATTATACAAGCAATATTTAAAATGTGTCCCTGGTTTTGGGTCTTTAACCCCTCCCAAATAAATGTTGGCTTTTTCCAGATTTCTTGTGCTGAGAAGTTGAGAGATTTAGTTGAGTGTCAACTGAATTTTACAAGGAGCTGAGAGCTTTAGTGGAAGAGAAGTTTAGTGCTACTTATGCTAAGTCATTTGCATTGTTAGTACACAGCAGGTAGTACACTTGCTTTTGATGCAGAAGGCTGTGGGTTCTACTCCCACAGTATGCAGATGGATCACTAATACTGTACTGTGTTGTACTTTAAAGGGAGTGGATGCTGGAATCCTATGAATGTCCTCCTTTGGAAGAGTTACCTAGCAACTATGTTTCTGTTATCAGTTTGCCATCCATTCCCCATTGCAAAGTTACTAACTTATCATTTTTTAATGTATCATAGGCAATTTATTCTTCAAGGGCAACAGGCACTCTATTTGTAGATGAAACAATGAAATATGAAATTGTTTGCTAGCAGCAACCTCTTCATTAGTTACAGATCCCTTTAATGTGGTATTATTTTGATGACTTACTTCAAAAGAGATTTTGCATATTTACTGATATTGGTGGATTGTAATGACAGAAGTTTGAGTAGCCTTTTATGGTTGAAATTTTCTGAAATGGGTAGTTTTGTCATTATTGGTTCATACATTTTGTTTCATTGCTTGCTAGAAGACTGTTCCAAACTACAAATTTAAAACACATTCTAACAAGTGGTGCTGTATTATACAAGGAATATAATTTAATACAATCAGGTTAATACAATCAGGAAGGTGAATCAAAGAATGCATACATGTATGCTTGCTCACAGGATGCAGGAGATCAAAATAGGGGAAGAGACAGGGGCGGCTCATGCCATCGGACTGCAGGACTGCAGCCCTCCCAGCAAAAATAAACATTTTACATTATAAAAAATAAAAAAAAATGTATTTAAATATATTTTGTTTCATTTGAATCATGTTGTGCTCCTAATCCTAAGTGAGTCTGCAAAGTCCTGGAACTCGAACTGCGCATGCTCGTCGAGGTCCGAGTTTTTTTTTTTTTTTTAGCAACGTCTGGAAATCTAGATTGCTGTAAAAGCAGTCCAGATTAAAGAGAAGACATCAGTGGGATGCCCAGAATTCTATGTGATTTAACCGCACAGTAAATTAGAAGGGGAGGTCACACTGCCACGTCCGCAGGCACGTACGTGACGTGGACAGCTGGATTGCTACTGATTGGTTCTTGCTGTCTTCTCAAAAAAGAGAGAGAGAAACAATCAGTAGCACTAATAATACAGAAACAGTAAACAGCTGGGTAGGGTCTTCAGTTTTGGTTCAAACCTTTAAAAATACCGCAGGAAGGCAAGTAAATTCTTCATACCAAGTCGTACATAACTGAAATGAAATGTTTAATATTTCTGTATTCTTGTATTCAAAGTATCGGTCTGTCTTTGTCTTAATGAAATGAGTAATTATGTTGGTCCTTAGGGCTTTGTTGTAATGAGGTCAGGAGAATCGACAAGTCATTTGTAAAGTAAGGCCATATTGAGTTTGATTCTTTAAAATAGCATGTTTGGCTTAAGAAGCTGATGAGTCTATTGCACATACGTGTACTTTTCTAGGCTTGGAGTTTATCCCAGTGGTCCTCACTTGATCAGCTTGCGACAGAGCCTGTTACTTATTAACCAGATCACAGATCACCTTGAAAAGGGAAAGAATGCTTGTACCTAGTGAGTCTTAGTAAACAAGTTAAAAAGAGCTAAGCAAGTGGCACAGTATATATGCCTTAAGAGGAACAGCTTGTTAACAGCTATTTTATGCTTTTTTCAATGGTTCTCTGATTGATAGAACACACTTGTGGAAACTGTGGAGACTAATTTAATGAAGCAAATTGTATTTGCACTGTGGTTAAAAGTTTCACAAAGTTTAGTTTGTAGTTAAGGCTGTGATATTTTACTGCACTGGCTCTCCAGATGCGCAATAGCAAGCACCACCCAAAGAATATTCTGGCTTTTAATGGGTATCCGTAGTTAGATTTATGGGTTGTATTTGTAGAAAGGTGAGCTGCATGTTAGAACCCTTGTATTGTTTTAAGTGTGTTTTGTAGAGATGGTGATTAAAGCTTTGTTTTGTTTGTTGATGTGAAATTTAATTTGTAATGTATTTACAATTAGGTTGGTAGAGAGAACTTTCAAGTAGAACTGTAATAATTTGTCTTGTATATTGGTTAACAAGAGTGTGTCGAGTTAAGATGCATTATTAATGAGCATTTTTTTCGGTGGTAAAGAGACTTGATGCAGTTGTACTTTATTTTATTGTAGAAATTATGCAGTCAGAGGTTAATTATAGACGTCATTGTATAGGACGAAGACGCACATAACAGTGGATGAGAGGTTAATTTGTGCGTTAAATGTGAGTCTGCTTCTGGTTCAATATCATGGGGCTTGTGGACATTCATAGGTTCATAGGTTGGTACTAGGCTATCGGCCCTAAGGGCTATACAAGCCTAGCTATGACAATTCCCTGGCTATTTCTTCCCACACTATTTATTTCCCTGGACCCCTGTCTAGTTAAGTGATGAAAGACTTGAAAATGTTTAGTGGAGCACAGTTGTTTAGTAAAGGATTTTGGAGAACTTGGTCAGTGGTGTGGGCTACTTAGTTGATCAGTTAGCTTTATGAAATGGGTTTTGAATGCTGTTCATATGGCATTGATGAGGTTGCATGGTATAGTTATTTAGTATGTTTCAATTACTGTTGGAACTCCAACAAGCAAATGTTTACTAGAATTCTCTTACTAGGAAAGCTTTTTAATTTTGCCCACTGTTAGGATAGATGGGTAGAGCTTATCTTATGCCAAGGATGATGATGTTAAACTAAGACTTCATATTGACTGGTTCTTGTGTATGTTTTTAATGAATGCAGTACCCTAGAGTGGGGAATTTAGTGCCTGTCTGCTTGGAGTAAGGTGCATTACCAGCCACAGTGCTTTTGCACCAAATGACTTCAGTACCTTTCTACACATGGAGTGCAAGTATTGATCGGGAAGTTTTCCATCACCACCATAATATCCCTATTTCCTAGTGTCATTGATTGTTGTGTCATCACCTATTGTGATTAAGTCTTGTAGTACCCCTAGTAATGGGACAAAATGTCCACTTAATCTTTTTACCTTGACCTCATCCAAAATGGGGTCCACAAAAGCACAGGGGTTTCCCCACCTAATAAGCATCATCCTCAACTTACCCATCTCATTAATGAATGCTGTGTGCTTGCTCACCATTCTTGCCAATCTGACCCCCTGTCCTTTTACCAAAGATTTCTTTTGGTGTGCAGGGTGGCAATTATCAAAATGTAGTAGGGTATTCAAATAGGTGGGTTTGCTAAACAAAGTTGAAACAAAGGTGTGATTGATCATATCTTTGTATATGGAAATGTCAAGGAAGTTAATAACTTCTAAATTGACCTCCATGGTAAGTTTCAAAAACCCAGTGATAGAATTCAAATATGCAAGGAAATCATCCAGCTGCTCATGTGTACCATCCCTGCACTGGGATAAAATCTTTCTCAGATGCTTTGGTGGTAATTTTTCGTCCCCTTTTTTACAACATTAGGGATGTTCTCTACAATAATTGGACCTTACTAACAAGTGACATCAATTGTAAAAGGAAGGTAGGAGAAAAAACATGCATTGTATACAAAAGAGACTCGTGTATAAAGAACCTGCTGGAAAGGAATAGGCCACATTTAACAAAAGGACACATGAAAAAATGTGGACGCTGTCCACAGTGCCCGTTTATTATTGAAAGTGACATTTACATAAGGGAGTATGGCAATGTACATTTGAAACAGACATTCAATTGCCTCAGTAAATGTTTAGTATATATAGCTATTTGTCAGGTATGTGGCCAATTTTATATTGGGAAAATTATTAACAGTTTGAATAAATGCATATACCAGCACATTTATGATATTAAGAAGGACAATTTTTACAATTCAAGTGTTATTCTGATGATGTTGTGAGGCAAACTGCCGATGAAAGCACTTAATAATCTTGTGGAAGTGGCTGATACTTGAATGTTTCTTTGCTTCAGTGATTTTAATGTATGATTTTAGTAAATCTAGACATAAAATATATAATCGTCATATAAGATGAAGCAGTCTAATGAATTTAGATATTAAAGACAGGATTTAATAACATGGGCTTGTGTATAATAACACTACTGTCTTAACTTGTCATAAATAACATACACTACACTGAACATCAAGGGTAAGCATGATGATTTTCTTATATAAGTAAATATGCATAACAAGTCATGTAATTGCTTTAACTTGAATTGTAGTTTTTGCAACCCATATTGACCATACATAATACTTAAGTGGTTACCAAGGTAACTAATGTTTTATACATGACATCAAACTGACAAAGTTGTTCAAGAGAAACAATAGAAGTCTGAACTTGAAATGTCATAGAATGTAATAATCATATTCTGAACAAATAGTATTAAATTGACAATAGACAGTTTAATAACACGGGCTTGTGTATAATAACACTACTGTTTTAACTTGTCATAGATGACATACACTATATTGAACATCAAGGGGAAGCATGATGATTTTCTCATATAAATAAATGTGCATAACAAGTCATATAATTGCTTTAACTTGAATTGTGGTTTTGTAACCCATCTTGACCAAACATAATACTCAAGCTGTTACCAAGGTAACTAATGTTTTATACATGACATAAAACTGACAAAGTTGTTCAAGGGAAACAATAGAAGCCTGAACTAGGAATGCCACAGAATGTAACAATCACATTCTGAATAAATAGTATTAAATTGACAATAAAATAACCAAACAAGGAGTTTGGAAAATGAAGTCTCCAATCACGAAGTAGTAAATCACAAAAGGTTTATTAATGCTGACAACACACAATGCATTTTCATCCACAAAACTTCATCAGATAACTCAATCAACCAAATTAAACATCCTTATATAACACCTCACATAAAAAAATTAACCAGTGAGTCCTTATCATTAATTAATGGAATAAATGAAAGTATATATGTAAGGACAAAGAACAATGAATTTAAAAAACATGATAAAAAAAGCACACATTTTATACCTACTTAACAATAAATATCAAGTTAATACGTATGTATATATATATATATATATATATATATATATATATATATATATATGAATATATAAAATAAATATATAGAAATGTGATGTATAAATGCAATTGTATAAAATCACCCTGTAATACAGTTAAAAGAATAAATATATAAAAACTTGTGCAAAGCTAGCCTCTGGTGGCTGATAACTGGAAAAACTTTTATAATTTAGCTGCTCTTAGTTTCAATAATGGTGCAAGTGAAATACTTTCATACAAACCAGGGTGCCTTCCTGCATCCAAAAATACCTGCCAATATAGCTCCCTATATTTGAGATGGGTTTCCCACAAACCCCCCCTAATATGGTTGGGAACAACCTCCAGTACAAAAAACAAAAAAGCTGCTTTGGCACACTCCTGTGTATGTTTATATAGGGCATTTTTATCATTATTTTTACTTATATCATAAAAGTGTTCATAAATATGCCTTTTCAGGTGTCTTTCCATTTTCCCTATATAAAAAGCACAACATGCCTCACAGGATACCAAATAAACCAAACCATTGGAGTTACAATTACTATGACAGGTACTATAAACATATTTATTCCTACTTTTAATACACACTCTGTCAGTGTTTGTTAGGTGTATACACTTTGCACATGCCCCACATTTGTAGGTACCAGGCCTCCTAGCCTTCTGAACAGAATTCCTTTTTTCCATTAATTCCTTTTAATTAATTCCTTTTTCAAAAACAATATTTAAAGGCTTGTGTTGCATGTCCTTTAAATTAGTAAGAGAGGTGAATCTATCCCATTGCTTTTTAACCAACTCTATTACCCAATGAGAATCACTATTATATTCCAAGGTAAATACCCTATGAAACTTATCATCCTTAGTTTTGACATTATTAGGGTTAGACTCAAAACCTTTACCCAACAAGGGCCTAAATCTTGTCGCCCATTGACTTTTAATATATAAAATAGAATCATTCAATAATTAATCTGCATAGCCCCTTTCTAAAAAAAGCTTTCTTAGAAAAAGACATTCTTCATCAAAGTCCTCATCTAGAAAGGTGAGCCTACTAGCCATAATCAATTGCCCTTTGAAAATGCTTTTTCTCTGAGAAAATGGATGGGCGCTCTCAAAATGTAGATATGAATTGGAGAATGTCTCCTTTTGGAAAACTTTAGACTTAATACCACCACTAGTTTTAATAATACTCACATCCAAAAAATCAACCTTATCAAAAGAAACATTACTAGTAAAATATAAACAGGATGTGGTGGTGTTAAGATACTCCAAAGATTCCAATAGTTTTTCCTTGGAATCATTCCAAAAATACAGATATCATCCAAAAAGCACCTGTATAAAACCCAACAATCGCAAAATCTAGAGTTAAAGATGTGTATTTTTTCCCACCAGGCTAGAATGATATTAGTGTAGGTTGGTGCACAATTAGCACCCATAGCTACCCCCCCTTACCTGGTGAAAATATTCACCACCATAGTAGATAAAATTATTTTTCAAAACCATATCCATCAGGTTTAAAATAACCTGCAAGTCATCACTGGAAATTCTGGTTTTGTCCACCAAAGCAGCCTCAAGCCAAGCTAACCCCTCTTCTTGGGTAATAACAGTAAATAGATCTTTGATATCCACCGTTACAAAAATGGTATTGTCATAGATCATAATCATATCTATACCCTGAAGGAATTTCCAAGAATCTTTCAGGATTGTTTTCTCCATATTCCAAAGTTTTTTCAATTTTACATCTAAGAATTTTGCTAATGGCATAGTTTTAGAGCACTCAGCCGACACTGTGGGTCTAAGACGGGGGTTAATCTGTTTTTTATGGACCTTGGGAATCCTAAACATAGTGGGTATCCTGGGTTGGGAAACATGTAAAAATCTAAAGGTTTCTATATTAATTAATCCTTCCAACAACATATCATTTAGGGCTACCTCTATCTTCTTGTAGGCCACATGGATCTCATTTTTAGAAACCCTAATGTAAGTAGAATGGTCTCCCAGAATTTCATTAATCTTCCCTTCATAAATCACCTGGTCCATAAGTACCGTATCCCCTCTCTTATCAGGTTTCATAACCCTAATCTGTGAATTTTGCTGAAGCTCACTTAGAATATTTCTCTCATTTGCATTTAGGTTGTACCTTTTAGATTTACCTACAACCTTTCTTGTTCCTTCTCCACTATAACCTCAAAATTCTTCAATTGAGGGTATATAGGTGGATTATATTCACTTTTACATTTTAAGCAGGCCTATGTATCCATTTTAGTTTGTCCCTGAAACATAACTTCCAAATTGAGCTGTCTAATGAACATTTTAAAATCCAGTAACAGCCTAGTTATGTCACATTTTTTGTATGGCACATATTTAAAACCCCTGTAAAGTAAACTAAAAAGATCAACAGTTAGTTGAATACCAGTGTAATTAAAAATATTATAATTCCTATAAGTAAATATGTTATTTTCACTGGTGATTTCATCAAAAACCGTCACATTATGGTCACTTTCCAATGGTATGTCTACCACTTGGTCCTGAGTTAATGACGCTGATGTTAATGGAAATGTTGCTGTTTCATCATCCCATGGTGTCCCCCTCCCCTCCTCCCTCTGGGGTTGATAATAATATTGAGGGGTCCTTTGGTTCATTAATCTTTCTGAACGCCAGTGAGGGGGGTACTCTAAAGGGACTAATTGACTGACGGCATCAGCCAGCTCTTTTTCATCAACCATATCTAGCAACTCAACATTTAGTTCATTTCTCTCCCAACCCTTAGTATTTTTACTATTTTTCCTAGGTGCAGGATAGCATTGCCTTTCTTTATACTCCAAAATATCCCTGTTCAGTTTCTTAATCTTCGTATTAATGTTAACTGAACATGATTCATCTATCTTATCCATCATAGCAAAATATTTAATTCTCTGCTTCAACAGTATGTAACAAATCATTAGTAATACAATTATTTAAATGTTCTATAACAGTGGTGAGTTCATCCATTCTAGTTTCATTACATTTAATAACAATTTTGACTACATCAAGCCCACATCTGTTAAAAATCTCCACAAGATCATTGTAGAAAACAGAACTATTATCAATGTTAAATTGACAATAATTACTTAGTTTAACCTTTGCTGATTATACAAAATCAAATGTTGCCATTTAAATCTAAAAACTTTCAGTATATGCCATAAAAATGGCCATTTATGAATATGGAAAGGGAACTTGTAATCATTAATCACAATAAGGGAATTTGTTGTTTTTAACCTATAATTTCACTCATTTTATAATAAGAAATGACAAATATGAAAATCCTTATGTGTAGGAAATGGGGGGAAGAGGGAAGCACTGATAATTAAAATGCACTAACTTTCATCAATGTTCACATAAAACAAACTTGATGCTTTAAGTAAGTTAACAACAAATATCCAGTATTATAAACATAAGGTATAAATGTTATTACCATCTATTTATATTAAGTAATAAGTTTTGAAAGACTTCATCAATAAGGGTGAATATGTTAAATAACTGTGTGCTATAATCTTTTACTGAGGTTTTATATATGATACATCCTACTTTACTATGATTGAATTGCTTGTCATCTATATTTCATGTAAATATTAATTGCTTATAAAATAAGTAGACATTTATATTGTATTAGAATTCTGTTGAATCTACAATAATATTATATCTGTTTAGAATAACTTAAATATTGCTTATTCCTATTGCAAATATTCTCCATATAATAATTCAATTTATGGAGCTCAGTTGTTCTGGATTGTCAAGGTATGAGTGATAATCTGATGGACTTAGGTTTATCCATCAGATTAGGAATGATTTTCATTCCATGACTAGTGCAGATCTTAGTTTTGTTAACATTTATTAATTTAAATTTATTTCACAAAAACATTTTTAGTATGCCTGACCAAAACATTACTTTATTGGTACACACTCAAAGTATAAAACTGATCATTTCCTTTAAAAGCTCAAACATATACTTTATAGTTAGCAGAGGAGAATGTTTAATAGTCACAATAAAGCAAACAATACATAGTATAAATAACCTAAGATGGATTTAACTTTATGATCTTTAAATACCAATGGCTTAAACAATCCTAGCAAGAGATCAAATCTACTGAAATATGTAAAACTGAACAAAGCACAAATTGTCTTCCTTCAAGAAACTCATTTCAAAACAAATGACAATTACAAATGGAATACTAAGGAATATATGATAGTGGTGCAATACACTTATAAGACAAAGACAAAGGGGTAACAATTTTATGGAAAACAAATGTGATTAACCCATAAATCATTTATAAGTATGAAGATAAAGAAGGCCTTATGGCATTAATAATAATTAAATATGATAACAGAATATGGACCCTAGCCAATCTATACTGCTTTCCAGGCATTGGAACAGGAACTGTTAAAAAACACTTGGATTTCATTTCCAATAAGTATAAAGGCAATTTAATATTAGGATGAGACTTTAACTGTGTATTTGATATTTCTGAAACTACAAATAAAAGACCGCTGTGTACATCTGCTGTATTAAAAGCTTTAAACAAGTGGGTAGAATCATTTTATTTTGTAGATACTTTCAAATTTAAATAAGATAAATCTTTGTTGTTTTTCCATCAAGATCACAGATTTGGTACCCAAACTAGAATAGATAAAATATTTGCTGCCCATGACTTACACTCTAAAATCATTCATTTCTCAATCACTCCCTGCCCCTTTTCAGACCACAATTCATTGATACTAAAACTTCAAAATGGGTACAAACCATTAATCTTTAACTCCAGAATTCCAGCATATATAACTAAAATTAAAGAGTTCAAACCCTGGTTATTATCTAAATTACAGTTCTTCTTAGATATTAATTGCACCACAGAGATAAATAAAATAATGATATGGGACTCATTAAAAGCTTACATATATGGTAAAACCCTAACTTGATATAAAAAAAAAATCAGAGAATGGGATTCAGAATTATTAGATCTACAATCCAAACTTTTGTCAGTAAAAGCTGAAAAAAAATCAAAATCATTTGGAGATGAAAAAGAAAGTAGAAGTATTAAGCAATAAACACAACAAAATTCTAACACATAAAACTAGTCTATCTTTAGAAAAATTAAAAATTAATACCTTGGTCACTTCTCCCAAATATCTACATAATTTATCCACAAGAATCAAAATACAATCAAAAGCTAATAACATTAAAAGTATCTTCCATGAAAAGAAAGGGGAAAAATGTCTCGGATATAGGTGACATTCTTGATGCCTATAGAAATCACTATATGGAACATTTCCAAAAAGAAAATATACATATCGATCAATTGAATCTAGATGAAACATGTTTTAATATAAAAAAACAGAAAAATTAAAACTAGATCTGCAAGCACCTATATCCTACAAAGAAATTACAGATACAATAAAAGAGGGCAAAAATAATAAATCTCCTAGTATAGATGGCATAATTATGGAAACATATAAACTTTTTCCTTCAAAGATACTACCCCTCTTCCATAAAATTCTATTAGAAATACAGTCAAAAGCATTAATACCACCCTCTTGGACATATTTCTTAATGACACTAATCCTAAAGGAAAACAAATCCCCAAACCTCAGTACCTCATATAGACCTATATCATTATTAAATAATGACTATAAGATATTCATGACAATATTAACTAACAGAATGAAAATACCACTATCCAAAACAATAAATAATGATCAAACTTGATTTACATATCATAGACACACACATGACAATATTAAAAGGGTTTAGTGTTGTTTATTCGAACGGAAAAAAACATTTTCCATTCAAATAAACAAATGGTAATATTGAAAGTAAAAAAAAAAATTACTTACACAATGTTGAACCAAATGCTTGATGCATTTGACTCGACATTGTTGTCGAAACCACCGTGTGATAGCTGTATAGGAGCTGATGTAAATCAAACTCTTATACAGCTATCATGTTTTTGCAGGGGGGCAAGCCTCCCTGCACCCCCACACCCCCCCACTTATATATTCTAACTCCGAGATTGCACTACAGTGGGGATGTGGATGAATTTCCACTCCCCACTGTACTGCGATCTCCGTGCAGATAGTCGAATTCTACTTATTCAAATGCAGTTGTGCATTCGCATAAGTGGAGTCAACTATCTGGTGCAAAAGTGCTTGCGCATTTGACATTCTGTTTTTCAGCACATTGCAGCCGACAGAATGTCGTTTGCACAAACAATAGTAAACCTATTAAAAGGATAATTTCTCTTATATATTATGTTAATAAAGAAAATAAAGAAACATTCATAATTGGCTTAGATATAGAGAAAGCCTTTAATTCCCTAAATTGGTACTATATATTCAAAATCCTAATGCTATTTGAATTTCCTGCATCCTTTGTTCATCTCCTAAAGAATATATATATATATATATATATATATATATATATATATATATATATATATATATATATATATATATATATACAAATAATTTAGCATATATCAAGTTAGGTCCTTTTACCTCTGAATCTATACATATAACAAAAGGCACTAAACAAGGTTGTCCCATGTCACCGATTCTATTTGCTCTGGCTATTGAAATATTGGCAGATTCAATTCATAACAATATAAACATCAAAGGAATAGATGTTTATGAACAATACAATTCTAAAGTAATGCTATTTCCTGATAACATATTACTAACATTATCTAATACAAAAGAGACATTAGAAGAATTAGATATATTAATTGATAAATTGCACATGACTTCAGGACTCCATTTCAATAAATCAAAATCAAAGTTTTTATTTTTAAATAAAAAAAACTGCAGACTAAGGGGGATCACATCATAGGGAAACAAGACTCTAGCTTAAAATATCTAGGAATTGAGTTATGCAAGGATAATAATGAATTAGTCTAAAAAAACTACAATAATATCATCAATACAATTAAAATCTCTGTGGAAAAATGGAACAAAATAATATTAACATTTGAAGATAGAGTACAGTTAATAAAAATGTTTTTTACTGCCCAAGATCCTATATATATAGCCTTGTTAATACAACTGTCACCAGAAAGGAATATACTTAATGGAATACATTCATGCCGAATTATATTTTTATTGTTTCCCAAAAGAAACAGAACAGCTTTAATGCATCATATCAGACCATGGGAACAGGAAGGATTAAACTTTCCTGATATAGAAACATATATCAAAGCATCAATATCTAAAACAATTTCAGATTGGATGAGTCCAAATTACTCTGCAAATTAGAAAGAATTACTAACTGTAATATCAATAAATTAATTTGATTTACAAACAAAATTTCAAATAACTGATAAAAACAATTTGCCATGACATATATTATGTATTAGTATGCAATATGGCATAACTAAACTCACTAAAACTCATATGATTAATTATTACATTGACTCATTTAGGAAAATTATTAATGCAAATATAGATTTAAAAATTTGGTTTGATCTTTTAACACCATTTATAGTCACAAAGAACTTTCCACATAAAATATATAGAAAAATTATTAATTCCTGGGAACAGAAAGGATTTGTTTGTTGGCTTCAATGTATCAAAGAACTAAATGTTTTAAATATGCAAGAAATAAAAGCAACATACAAAATTCCACAACAGGACTGTCTAACATTACAGAGTATTCTGTCATATTAGCAAGATTTAAATAGAATAGTTAACAATTCTTCATTTAAAGAAATACCTAAATTTACAAAATACATATATGAAATCATATATAATGACTTTGACATGGGAAACGGTATTTCAAAATTTTACAAAATATTGATAAACTGTAAAACAACACCCAAAACCTCATACTGGAAATATATAACAAAAGGACACTCAATATAGTTAACTGAAGATATTAAAACCAATATCTTATTATCAATAAAATATACATCCTTTACACAATACTGGAACGTTTTTAATTGGAAATGCTTGCACAGAGCATTCTTAACCCCAGACAGAATCAGCAAAATTAGTTATTCCATAAAAGGAATATGTTGGAGATGTGAGCAAGTACACAATGCAGATTGGAACCACATTTTCTTTGATTGTGTTAAAATTAAGCCATTTTAGAATGGTATTAACTTTCTACAAGCTTTATTTAATAAATCATTTTATTTAACTAAAGTTCTTGTATTATTAAATGTGAACGAAGGTCCTCATTTGAATGGACAAACAGGTATCTAGTATGGACTATACTTGCAATTTCAAGGAAGTGTATAACAAGAAGATCAAATACAAACACAATACCAACTTTGGAAGACTTCTACAGGCTACCAAAGACCACAGCATTATTGGAAATTAAAACTAAAGAACTAAGAATTTATCCAAAGCCATTTATCAACATCCCTAGGAGAAAAGTCTTATCATTGATTGACACTATACAATAATTGATCAGACACTCTGGTAATGGATTGGACATACTTATAAAGTAACTGTATACATTAAGATCTGTTATAGTGTCAGGCTAATGTAAATAGTATACCTAGTTATTTAAGATGTTATGTATAAATACTATGGAATTCATTCAAATGTATTTGAAAAATTTAAAAAAAATTTAAAAACTTACTGCATTAACATATTAAGACACAGAGAAAGTTACATAACAGATGTATTCCTGCACTCAGTATTGTATGGCCTGCTGACTAAAGTGTACTAGCACTAGTCTTATTTACATAACTGAGGGCTAAGTATTTGTGCATACAAAATAAACGTTGGAATTTTTTTCCTTGGGAAGTGAACTGCCATTCACTTATAGTGACTACTGACTGTCACTAACATGCAAAGGGTGAAGCCAAAAACAATCATAAAGCAGTGTGCCAATGTATCCAAGTGGTGACCTTATACAAGTGAAATGTTGACAGTAAAGATTGGTACTTTCATTGGCATATAAAATATCTACATTTGAACCCAGCACCTATGGCACTATCCTGAAACATTGACATTTTTAGCAGTGTTTGCCACTTGATAATTTGCATTTCTTATAGAATACATCATGCATTCAAGTCATGACAATTAGTGAGGAAAGGGTCATGCAAATGTTTTCAGGAGGTGATAGTGTACACAGCATAAACAAAAAAACTGTATACCTGTGGTAATAAAATGTATTACTGTTATGAATAAATATTCAGACATATTATTACTACTGTGTTGATTAACAATCCATATTTCCCAGTTCATTATTTTTCTGATTATACTTCCTCAGACTTTAGGCCACAAAATATTTGGAACATTGTGTAAATCAATATTAAGAAGACTGAAGGTAGCACTGATGAAAGTTATGGTTATATTTTTGTCATCTATTCTACACACTTCTGTTGTAACAATCAAAACATTTGAAATTGCAAATGTACTTCAGGTTCTAGTGCACATAAAATTATTTTACTGTGAACACTACATTCAAAATATCCAAAGCATAGATTCAAGCCTGCCGCTGTTTGTGCTGTTCTTCAGAACTTACTAGATTAACACATTGAGACACTGTGAAAGTGACATGACAGGTGTTTTTCAGCACTCGGTACTGTCCAGGGTGCTGATTATAGTGCACCATCATCAGAGTCACTTGCATTACAGACAGCTAAGTCTTTGCACATGAGAAATAGCATTGTTACTTTTTGCTTGGGAAGTGATCTGTCATTCACTGATATTCACCACTGACAATCACCAATAGCCAATATCAAGCGTTATGCAAAGGATGAAGCCAAAAAAAAGCAACATGAATCATTGTGATAATTTCTCAACTTTGTGGTCTTATATCTTTATAATGTTGACATTAAGGATCCCTTCTTTCCACAGACATCCTTTCAAGACTTGAACCATGAAACCATGACATTACCATGAGCACTTACAATATTAACAATGTTTGTCACATCAACATTAACATAATGCGTTATAGAAAGTACAGCACATATAATCAGCTTTGTACTTCTGAAATTTTAAATTTAGAGACCAATATACCTGTGTTCTCACACTTTTCCTTTGCCCTTTCACACTAGATGTCTTGCTGAATGCGATACTAGTGGATGTTATAGCAGTGAAGCATGTGAAAGTACAAATAAATGTCTGAAAGACAAGAGTGTGGTCTTCAATTTTTTTGGAGGATTACTGACATCTGATGCATTTATAACATGTTTGTAATGATTTTGACATTTATTGTCTGCAGGTTTACATTGCATATATTTGACTTACAGATGCTTTTTACTCAGAGGCACAGCTATGTTCTAACAATATTTTACCAAAGGTGTTAGGGTATTTGTTTGGTATACCTAAGATCCACAAAAATATAGTGCAGCCACCATTTAGGCCTATAGTGTCTGCACCTCACAACAAAACATCCAAGATATCAGCCTATTTGGATCAAATACTGAACCCTATTGTTCAGAAAAGCAGATATTATCTGAAGGACTCATGGATTTTCCTAGATGAGTTAAAAAACTACATTTGCACAGGGGAAGAATGTTTTATGTGTACCATGGACATCACTTCATTATACACTTCCATTGACCAAGATAAAGGGGTTGATTTTTGTCAGGTTATATCTTAGTAAACATTGTAAAGATTATGGGCCTGACATAACCACTATTTGTCATCTTACTGATTTAGTACTTAAGAATAACTTTTTCATGTTTGATGACAACATTTTTTAGCAAACAAGTGGTGTTGCAATGGGAGCTCAAGTTGCTCTCACTTTTGCCAGTTTGGTTCTCTGTTGATAGAAGGAGGAATACTTAGTCAAAATTCCAATGTTTAGGCATGTAAAGTTTTAAAAAAGATATATTGATGACTTATTTATCATTTGGTCTAGTGATATGGATACCTTGAATGATTTCCTGAGAGAAATCAACAGCAGCATCCACTGGCTTAATGTTACACTGGGTGAAATAGGAAGCTCAGTACACTTCTTAGATATAAAGGTAGATATTAATGTAAAAGATAGAAGTTTTTCTAGTAACATCTATAGCAAGAACATATTCACTAACAATTATTTACACTCTGATAGTTTTCAGCCAGTTCATATGAAATTTAATGTGTTTCGAGGACAGGTCATCAGACTTAGTCATTTGATCAGCGATGACAAAGTGTTCTTAGAAGAAACTAATAAAATCATTGAACTTTTCTTAGAAAGAGGGTATCCTTGTCAAAAATCAATGACTATTACTGATGAAGTTAAAAAACAGAGATACAATTTGTTTTCCTATTATTAAAAGTGCTTTCAACACAAACAGGAGTGGAGAAGAAAAAAGTTTCAATTGTTCTTTTCCAGTCCATTTGAGTGTAGAAGGCAATGAAATCAAATGTGTGATTAATAATAACTGAAAAATTTTTATTAGGTAATCAAGAACTCTCTCAAATTATTGGGCATAAGCCTAAATTTATTTACAAGAAAACTAGAAATTTGAAACAATTTCTCAAAAATGTTTCAAATAACAAAACTAATAGAACTGACACTAAGCTAGGGACATTTTCATTCAACAATTGTTCTCAATCTAGGTTTATTCTGCCTATGAGTAGTTTCTTCTTTGAGCACAATTTCTTACACACTGCAAAGGGTAGATATTCCTGCAACACAGAAGGATTAGTTTATGTTGCTATTTGCTCTATATGTAAATCCTTCTATATAGGAAAAAAAAAACTATTCAAAAGTTAGCTAGTAGGATTAGAGAATATGTAACAGCTATCAAAACGAAAGACCTAAACAATGCCCTAACAAGATATTCTCTCAGCTGTCAGATTAAAAAAAATCCAGTTTATGGTGCTAGAAAAGGTGAATAGAGGAAGATTTATTGACACATTTAATGCATATCTCGAATTTTTAGAACTCAAATGGCAGATTGAGCTGAAGTCACACCTGGCATCAATGAAAACATTTCCATTAAGTATTTTTTAAAGTTTAAAAATGGGTAATACAATGCACTCAGTCACTTTATGAACATTCAGGTTTTTAAGACTTTTTACATTTTGTCAATACGTAGTACACATTTTTTAAGAAAACATTTTCTGTTTAAAGTAATATTTGTGTATAATGTTCACTGTATGTTTAAGTATTTATATCAGCACATTAAGAGTTAAAATATGATTGGTTTATTGGTTGATTTTCATAACTGATGATAGTATAAATGTGTAATGTTTGTGAGTCATAGCTGTTTCTGAGGAAGTTCTGTATTAAACGAACAAAAGCACTAAACCATTTGTGTCCTGGAGTCATATTTGTTGTTTTTTTTCTGTGGTAAAAAGGTTATTCCCTAAGTCAGTAAATGTAGAAAAAAAACTTTGCAGTGTACTTCCCATTAGCAGGAGTGTTAAAGTCTTAATTAGACATGCACTACTGCTAATGAGTCACACTTGCAAGGCATTAACTAGCTACAGTTCTGAATACTCATTCTTATACTGCTAGGGCGTGTGCATGGCACCATGAAGATCTTCACACCACATTTACCTGCCCAGCACCATGAGTAGATTAAGTGACACAGGAATGATAATGAACTGACACCTGGTTTATATATTCCACATGTCCAAATGGGTTACTCTACAATTTATAAGCAGAACTTTGGCTAGGAAACTTCTGTCTTACTAGGAAACACTGCTTGGATTCTCCAGATGCTTCAAAACCACACTGCTGCTGCTGCTGACTGTTTAGACTTGCCACATTTTCCTTGTTTTGGGAAAACTGTCTTACAATTTTTATCAAGGTATGTTATGTTATCTAAAAGTACTGTTTAAATTATTAGTATATTTTTCTAAGCAAAATGAGTGATGTCTACACTTTGCATAGTTGTGTTTGTAATGAAGGTATAACAGTTGCTATTACAATAATTTTCTACTTCTATCTCATGAGTTTCTGGAAACATTTCTCTGAAGATGTTAACAAATTTCTAACTTGAGAAGCTTGTGATTTTCAGAAACTGTTCAATCCTAATGCTAGCCTTTATCCCTGGCATAACTTTTTTTCCATCATGGAGTTGTGATATTACCATTTTGAAGTGATTTTTTACAAGTTCTTGCTTTTTTATTACAAAATGAGTGCTGTCTACACTTTGCAATATTAATTTTGTAATTAAGGTTTAACAGTTACTGTTCAATGATCCTTGACTTGTATTTCATTGTTTACAGGAAACATCTGCTCGAAGATGTTGCCACATGTCTGACTTAAGAAGCTTATCATAGGTTAAAGTGACATTTAAGAAAAAGTTCACTGCTAATGCTGTTCTATATCCTTGACATAACTTTTTTTCCTTTATGATGTTGAGTTATTGGCATGAAGGGGGAACATGGGGAGATTTTACAGGTATTGGTTTGATGTTCGCATTCAGATATATCATTATTAACATTTTTAACAGTGGTGCCTGATTAACTGTTTTGTTTCTGCTCAGGGTTATATCAGCTTGAGGACACAGACCCTGTTCTGTTGTCTAAAAATGTTCTTGCTTCACTACAAGGATATGGCACCTAAACCATAAATCCTATGTAAACCCATATTCTCGGGTGCTGAAAATGGGATAATTGTCCAGAATTTCTGTCTCCCTGGGTCATGCATCTTAGAGTAATGCTTAGGTGATAAGCTCTTCCGTATCTGTGTCTGGCAGCAGGTGGTCGATTATGTGAATATTGTAGGTACTCATGGTTGTGACTACAAGGCTATCATACACAGGGCCAGAAACATTATTCAGTTCAGTTTTGTTTGTCTAAAAACATCTAGCAATATGGTCCAATGACCACCTGAACATAGTATGGGCATACCTTATTTTTCTTCTTTTATATATAGATCTGTAAATATATCTTAGTAAAAAAATGTTTACTAGCATTTGTATCTATTTTTGATTTATCCTGGCTTAGGTAGCATATTTCTGATAATTTCGTCTTGTATTTCTCTTTTTTTTTCTGTTTTATTGGTATAATCACAGATGAGGCTGCAACTAGCACTATGGAGCAGATACTACCTGATGTGGAGGTATACATAGCCTCTGACTATGATGGCGATAATGAAAAGGAGCAGACAGAGGTTACACAAGGTATATCTGACATAGAGGATGTGGCTGCCTCATTGTCTCCCCACAGTTTGGACACAGTCAGTATGGTTATGCATACTCATGACATGGAACAATCTGTGACTGGACCCTGAGGGAGACATGGCTAATCAGGGTAGTGTGGTTACCCCAGTTGAACAGCTGATGGAATGTCTACCTAGCCATCATGAGAGTGAAGTATCACACAGGAGTGTCAGTAAGGGTAATCTGAGGAGGCATACTTACCACCCTCCCTCCGATGTTGGTGTGTCAGTAGGTGCCACCCAACATATGTGCAAAGTTGTTGAGACACAGGCAAGTTTCTCCAGGGCCTCAGAAGAGATGGTCAGAGCATTGCATGTTGTTTATTCTGATTTGTGAGACTGAATGAACCATATGTGTGTGTGGCTATGCAGTGTCTCTTATGGAACATATGCTGAAGGATGGTCAGCATTCATGTGGCAAAAAAAAAAAACAGTATATCATCAGATTTTAGCCAATGTGGCCATGTCAGATACCACTCCCATAATGCTACTACTTCCACTGCTCTGTCAGCAATTGAGGTGTCCACAGCCAGACGTGGTAGACAATGTGATCATGTTTGTGGATGTCGTCATGATAACAGCTTGCCCATAAGACATCCTTCACATTCAGGTAGCAACCTGACCTCTAGCCAGAGTCATGGAACTAGCAGTGCAACTGCTGGCAGAGATAGTTCATGTGGTTAATGTGGCAACGATGAAATAAATCCTGTACTATGCATGTCTCACAGCTGTCCAGGATGCCAGGGTGTAGTACTAGCACAAATGCTTTGGCTGTGTTCCTGCAGCCTCGCACTCTGTATAACTCATGTTGCCCATGCCACTTCACACACACACACACACACACACACACACACACACACACACACACACACACACACACACACACACACACACACACACTCACTTTCTTTTGTGTTAGTCTTGCCCTCCTGTAACATTCCCCATTGTGCAAGTGAGCAAGTGATGATGACTGTGTCCTGCCATTTGTACATTTCTTTGTGACTTATGGTTGCCTATGTCCAATCCACAGAGCGAATAGCTAATGCTTGTTTAGTCAGATGCTTCAGGATTATGTACTGAATTGTATTTTTGTTTTATTCTGCTTAAGTTCAATGGTGTTATTATTTGTTGTACTCATTCTCCTAGTAGTAGTGGTAGTAGTACAGTCCTATTAATTATAATTTAATGCATGCTTAGCACCATATGCAGATGATACTATGAATGCCCATGACCCTGTTAGTGTGTCTAAGTTGAACGACCTTTGTGTCTGATGCAGAGTACTGAGCAGGCCAAGCAAGGTTTTTAGGTAATACCTTATTTGTTTCCTCTGTTGGATTATGTATCAACACTTGTGTCTTAATTACTTATGTTTTATTTTCTATTTAAAAGGGATGTATACCTATGCTTAATCATATACTTATATGGATGGTGGTGACATTGACATGCCCCCTATGGGTAATCAGTTGACATGGGCCTGTCTTGGCTTAATGTCCAGGTTGTATACATATGCAGGAAAAAGCCATTATGTACCTTTTATTTGATTCATAGTTGTTTTCTTTTGTCTATGTTGCATATATCACTCATATTAGGTTACTGCTGACATTCCTGTATAGTTGAGCAATGTTTTATTTTAGTGAAGTACAGTGTATACATTTAAAGGTAAGCATTTATCTCTTCATTACACATTCATCACTTACCTCAACTAATGCTGCTGATAACATTTTACAGTCTGGGGTTACCTCTGTCTGATACTCACAGTACACAACCACTATGGGTATGTAAAGGCTGGTAGTTATGCATGCTTCACTGTTACTGTTTGAATGTGCTTAGCTGATTTTTAATTGTTCACTTAGGTAGTAAGGGTTTGAGCTATTTACTGACTCTTAGCCAAGGCCATTACATTTTGTACATGCTTCTGTCTGTCATGATCATCCCAAGCTGTTGCTTCTTAAATTAACTGCTCATCTGTGTTTCCTGGCCCTGCTTGTGGTGGTGGAAAATGTGGCCATTGTCCTGGTTCTCCCTGCTGTGATTGTTTCTGATAATAATATTATGTAATACGGCACAGATTGTCAATATTTTGGCAGAGGTGGCTGGGTCATACTGCACAGCACCTTCAGATGTATCTAGATATTTGAAATGTGACTTCAGCAGATCAAAAACACACACTATGATATTTCTAGTTGGAGCATGTGCATTTTTATAAACTTGCTCAGTGGGGTTGTAGGAGTTTCTCATCGGAGTCATGAGCCAAGGTTTCAATGCATATTCTGCATCCCCCACTGGATATCTCTGTGATAAGTCACCCCTAGAAAACCTAAGGTACAAGTCACAGGTGTGCCATATGTGGGAATTGTGGAAACTGCCAGTGTTATCTGCACACACACATTATAGATGATTCCTTGTGCATTACAGAACACCTGGCAGCTGATAGAGTGATTGCCTTTTCTGTTTATATACCTCCTTTCCAGTTCACCAAGTGGAGCTTTGATTTCAATCGGGCTGCAGTCTATGACCCTCAATACCTCAGGAAAATGTGCTATGACACAGAGATTTTGCATGGTGGTAGCTCTGTCCTCTGGGGTACATGGAAACCAGATATACTCCCCTACATATTGCAGTATTGCAATGAGAAACTGGAGTAGTATTATTGAGGCAGAGGCCTGTGACACCCCCATTGTGTCTCTTGTGGGGTTCTGAAAAGTTTCTGTAGCTTGTATACATAATACAGCACATACCTTTGTTTTCACTAGGATGGGTTCTCCATGATTCCCACGGGGTCTCAGGTCAGGATGTTAGATGTTCACTGTTTCCTCTGTTGTATCCCTTTTCACCCTGTAGTATTTTATTATTTCTATCTTGTAAACTCCTTTATTGGACAAATGTTGCCTGCACATCCAGTGCCTTCTGGAATGAGCACATACAGATTTATAATAGCTGCAAAAAGCCCTAAAATTTTTAAAGTGTCCTTGTGGCTATATTTCAGCATGTCTTAGAATACACAACTAAAGCTAGTGGGTTATGTAGGTGCTTGTTTTATACATTCCTGAATCGCTCCACCATGCTTATTTGCTTCATTAGCATTTAATCCTGGTCTTTATTTGCTCACTAGCATATTCAGCTACTGACCCTTGTTTGACAGCTGAGCATGGTGTGCATTGCTGTTTCCTGAATCCCAAACAGCTCACTCTTCACTGTTTGTCAAGCAAACAGACTTAACACAATATATAGATATTCATGAATCCAGCCTTCTGTCAGAAAGATCAGCATGGAACTAAAAACAACCATTGGAAAGGTAAAGCTACACATAAATTGAAACTAGTTTTGGAAGCCAAGTATAATTGTAAATCTTTTTTAATTTCATTAGGAAATTGAGAAATAATACCCAACAATGTCCTGAATTAGTCTAAGATGACATTACCCTCTCTGACCTTAAAGACACAGTTAACATTCTTGCAGACTGATTTAATTCAAACTTTACCCCAGAAATAGTTATTGAAATTTCACAAATCCTCAAATCTGATACATCCTCAAGATTATCATTGAGGAGGTCCAAACTCTATTCTCAGTTACTAAAAATACCACCTCCAAGGACCCAGACAAAGTACATGGTTGCAAAATAAATAGTACCAAATATGCTCTTGGTGAACCCCTTCTACACTTGTTTAATTTAAATTTAGCCACAGGGTATATCCCTGTGCAATAGAAAACAGTTACTGTAATGCTCCTTCACAAAAGGGGGCCTACCAATGGCCCTGAGAACTGTAAATCTATCAGCCTAACTAGTGTAAATTGCAAGGTTTGGGAATGTAATATATCTGATTTCATAAAGTACAATATTAAAGACCTCATACAAGTGGGGATGTCATATATACTTCATTTCATCAAGTTTTGGGGAGAAAAGTCAAAGAAGCAATAAATAGTGATCATTCAATCTGTACAGAATATCTGGCAAAGTCCTTTGACACTATTTCCCATTTTGGGATTGTAAATAGTCTCAAAGACCTAAGATGGGTACCAAACTGTGAGAAAGACATTACGCACATAATTAAGTTGGTAGGTGCCACCTCAGAAAGAAACGTAGAGTATATCAAGGCTCAATACAGGGAGCCCTTCTTTTTGGCATATATTCCTCTCACCTACCAACCATAAACCCAAACCTTTGACTAAATTCGATGATGACTGTAAACTAGGTATCGTTGTTTATCCCCACCAGATGTACAACTATTATGGCATGAACTAATCTATACAAACCAATGGTGTTCAGAAAATGGGTCAAATTAAATGCAAAAAAAAAAAAAGTACAGTATTGCCATGTTTGTTAAACTACTCTTAGCTACAAAATAGCATATAGCCAATAGCCCTCTCCAGGCATACACTGTAATTAGGGATATCAGCAACTGTGTTGATGGCTCCCCCTCCTCTGACTACCACATAAGATTTGTAGTCAGCAAATCCTTTTAACTAGCCCAACTGCTTTATAAAGCTATCTCATCTAGGTCAAATTAAGTTATCATCCCTCTGCACTCAGTTTTAATTGATTAAATATAGAGTACAATGTCACTTTTAGGATGTGACTATCCAAAGATATTATGCAGCTACAATGGCACCAGAGATTCCAAATAAAATGAAATTATTGGTGTTGAGATCCTCAGCTACCAAGATAGAATTAAAGTCCTACCCATGCAGTCTGAACACCATAGGCTCCTACATGGAGATATATAGCTTATATTCCATGTCTTTAATGTCCCTACCATGCTTAACCTCATGCACCTTCATAATACAAACAGCTCTACAAACACTTGAGCCAGGAACTGAAACCTCAAACAACACATAAATAACTCATATTGGATTGACATATGTATTACCTTGTATCTACCCTATCTCTGGAACAAACTGCATTTAAATGTAAAACAGAATAACACCCTGTCATCCTGCAAGATGAACCCCAATGATTGGATAAATGTCTGACAACTCATCCTAGGCTTGACATGTTTTGCACTCCAGAAGTAGGAAGCACAGCATGAGGGCGGGTATTGTAGGGCACAAGTGGTCACTAGATTTACTTGCACTGAAACTCCTATATACCCTGGGAAAACTAAGCAGCTTAGCAGTTCTTTCCATTAGCAATGGCTGCACTCAGGACTTAGATATGGAAAAAGTAGCAGTCCTATAGCTAATGTTCATACTAACAGAAAACTTGTCATTGTAATAGTATACCATTCTGAAATTATACATTTCTAATGTTTCCTGAATCATAGGGTGATTCATTCTATAGAATAATACAGTGGTGGAGTATCAAAACATAACACAGTATTCATAGGTTCTACAACATGCAGAGTAAAATGAAGTCATGCATGTCCACAGCATTTCAGTTAAAGTTAAACCTTTTTTTCTGTTTGGATAGTCCAGTGAATTGCAACCTTGTCTGTATATTACAGGTAAACATACTGTTGCTTATTCTGTACAATACAAGCAATAAAGTAGCTGTTGGTTCTGTCCAAGGCAAGCAAGAAAGTTCATGATTGTTCCATCCATTCTAAGTAAAGCCCACTGGAATTCATCCTGGTAGACTGGAGCTCATTCTTTATGTGGCAGCGTGAGATATTGCCAGCTATGCCAGGAGAAGTAGGGCAATACATGTTTAAAATATGCCAGCAGAGCTAGCTGGAATTTTGCAATGAATTGCATGTCATTTGTATATCAAACTGATTTGTACAGATGCATGTGTTAAAAATGCATCTGGACAGAGGAAGAAATATACATGTATTATTGTAACTGTTGAAATGTATATATTGTAACAAAGGATACTGGAAGAAAAGGGGTTAATCTCAGTCTAGCTAACTTTAAAAACAATTTGAAACTAAATTACCTGGTGTAGGCCATAAAGACTGTATCTTACAGTTCTCAATACAGCCAGAGACAAAAAGTATGTACTAGGAAGCTTTCTGTATTGTCTTTGGGGTGACCAACTTGCTACTCTGCAAGAGTGGAAGTTTGAAATTGTTTTATGACTTCTAGAAGCTGCAACAGATCTTAGCAAGTTCTGTGAGTTTGTATTATTGACATGCATGTGCTAAATCCTGGCAGCTTCTAACCAAGGGGTAGCATGGAAACCAGAAGTCAGATGACCAAATGTATGTGAGATCATTGTGTAATCTATAACTAAACTGATGTTTTAATAGTAGGTGAGACTGAAGTCTCAGATCAGTTTGTTTTTGGAACCTGACAAGGGAGAACCAATCATCTACTTCATCTTGTCTTGCTTTAGTAAGTGACCAGGGAATAGTAATTCTTTAGATCAGTCAGAAAAATGTAGTGAGAATAGTTAAATACTGTTTGTTTGTATCTGCATGAATCTTTTCATCTGTGTTATTTTAATATTTACTGTGTCTGAAACTCTGGTGTTTATTGTAAATAGATATTTAGTATTTTCATGTTCTTTTATTATTTATTTTGATATATATATTTAATTTTTTCTTTGTGGCTGGTCCTTTAAGGAATATTTTAAACCTTGAGAGGACTTACATCTATTTGGTCACACTGTGGCCAATCCTGAAAGCCTTAATGCATTGGCCAAACACTATAATTTGTATTAACATTAGTTTCATTCAGTATAATTGGGTACCCTTGTAAGAGCCTTAGAGTTGTTGGATTTGGAGTGACTGGTGGCAGTGTAACTACCTTAGAGTCTGGGCAGAAGGAGGCATAGCTAGTAAATCTGTGCCATCATTTCCCAAGTGCGTATGTGTGTGTGTGTGTGTGTGTGTGTGTGTGTGTGTGTGTGTGTGTGTGTGTGTGTGCGTGTGTGTGTGTGTGTGTGTGTGTGTGTGTGTGTGTGTGTGTGTGTGTGTGTGTGTGTGTGTGTGTGCGTGTGTGTGTGTGTGTGTGTGTGTGTGTGTGTGTGTGTGTGTGTGTGTGTGTGTGTGTGTGTGTGTGTGTTAGCTGTTTAGAGCAGGGACACAAAGCACTGGTTTCACATAGAGGGTGCTGGAGAACTTGGCTTGGACACTTGGCTGAGGACTCATCTGTATAGCTGTGCCACTGGGGAGTCTTATTGGAAACTTGGAGGGAGATAGAGAGAGAAACCCAGACCCTGAACTGGGTGTGTGTGCTCTTAAGGGAAATTGTGCTTGATGCAGTGAGCTGCATCTGGAAATACTGGGTGTATCCATTTTTGTTCCAAGTGAACGTCCCTCTCCAGTGTCAATGGTGAGGACTCAGGGTCCTTGATTACTGCCCCAGAGTGGAGACATCACACTTTACAATACAAACAAGAAAGCAGGAGATAGTTATGTAGAATGCAACTAAGCCCACTGATACTTTTCTGTACAATGCATCCAATGTTCTTCCATTCATATCAGTCAAACAATCACCTTTGTGTCCATTTAATTTCTGCAGGGGGGTTGCTTCATAATCTAAAGAAGTAAAATCAATATATCTGTCACAGGGGAGACTGATGGAAACTCATCATGAAGAAGTAACAAGATAAGATAGGACAAGATACACAAACACTAAAAATTAAAACAAATATAAACCAAGAATCTGTACCTAACATGGCCTGTCCAAGTACTTTGCAGGTTGCTGTTAGTCTTCACCATCTATGTTGTATAGAATATGGACAATGGCCTAATGAAGAAAATCACACTTGCCTGGTACAAACATGAACAGTAGGCAAATATGTCTTCTATACACCTTAGCAGTCCAGAAAGTAGCATTAGGGATTATACTTTTATGGATTGTGTTTTGTCTTTATGTGTACAAACTTTATTATTGGCATGTTTTTCTTTCCTTGGTCTTCATGTGCCCTACCATGTAGCTACTGTCAGAGCTTTAGCAAGGGCAGGGCAAAAGAAGAACCCCCTTTTGCAGAAAGTGTAAAGTGGTGTGATCAGTAGTGCAGAACAGGCACAGAACCTAGAGCTATCGTTGTTCACAGGGATCACCAATGACTGAAAATGTGTAACTGAGACTCTTTGACTGCTGAGACTGTTTACATTGTTGATTACCAGGAACTAATCATCAAAGTAACAAAATAATCTTGTCCTTTGCTGATAACATGTAAACAAAACACCAACTAATAAAATCAATAAACGTAGTCCTAAGGGTAAAGTGCCTTTGTAGTAGAAAATCAATCAATAAAAATAATAACTCCAAGGCACACCATTGGTTGAATTGACAAATGGCATACTTTAATTATAGAACAAAAACAAGAAAAAACAGTAAGCGCTTTCACGTTACACAGAACGCTTCTTCAGAGTGTACAAAGTTCAAATTCAAAATTCAAATAAATAGAGATGATCCATCACATGACTCATTAATTAATTACTATCCAATCAATCCTAAAAGCTATACCACACTTCCTATGTAACTAAGATAGCAACATCTGAATATATACTATATAAAATGCTAGAAAGCAATCTAATAAGTATAATATAATATAATAAACAATCTAATAAATATGAAGAAACACTGTGTCACAATCTAAAAACATGAATAAAAATATATGTATATGTATGAATAAGATAATATTATTCTAAATAAACAACTCTATGACATATAGAACTATATAAAAACCTAGATAAAAACACGTAAAACTCTAGAGATGTTCTAAGTGGCTGGTGACTCAGCTTAGCCAAAAGTAACATAACAACATGAACTGATGGACATAGGAACAGTATAAAAACAGTATGAAAGGAAGCTCATCATGAAGAAGTAACAAGATAAGATAGGACAAGATACACAAACACTAAAAATTAAAACAAATATAAACCAAGAATCTGTACCTAACATGGCCTGTCCAAGTAATTTGCAGGTTGCTGTTAGTCTTCACCATCTATGTTGTATAGAATATGGACAATGGCCTAATGAAGAAAATCACACTTGCCTGGTACAAACATGAACAGTAGGTATATCTGTCTTCTATACACCTTAGCAGTCCAGAAAGTAGCATTAGGATTGTACTTTTATGGATTGTTTTTTGTCTTTATGTGTATAAACTTTATTATTGGCATGTTTTTCTTTCGTTAGTCTTCATGTGCCCTACCATGTAGTTACTGTCAGAGCTTTAGCAAGGGCAGGGCAAAAGAAGAACCCCTTTGCAGAAAGTGTAAAGTGGTGTGATCAGTAGTGCAGAACAGGCACAGAACCTAGAGCTATCACTGTTCACAGGGATAACCAATGACTGAAAATGTGTAACTGAGACTCTTTGACTGCTGAGACTGTTTATATTGTTGATTACCAGGAACTAATCATCCAAGTAACAAAATAATCTTTGTCCTTTGCTGATAACATGCAAACAAAACACCAACTAATAAAATCAATGAATGTAGTCCTAAGGGTAAAGTGCCTTTGTAGTAGAAAATCAATCAATAAAAATAATAACTCCAAGGCACACCACTGGTTGAACTGACAAATGGCATACTTTAATTATAGAACAAAAACAAGAAAAAACAGTAAGCGCTTTCACGTTACACAGAATGCTTCTTTAGACTGTACAAAGTTCAAATTCAAAATTCAAATAAATAGAGATGATACATCACATAACTCATTAATTAATTACTATCCAATCAATCCTAAAAGCTATACCACACTTCCTATGTAACTAAGATAGCAACATCTGAATATATAATATATAAAATGCTAGAAAGCAATCTAATAAGTATAATATAATATAATAAGCAATCTAATAAATATGAAGAAACACTGTCACAATCTAAAAACATGAATAAAAATATATGTATATGTTTGAATAAGATAATATTATTCTAAATAAACAACTCTATGACATATAGAACTATATAAAAACCTAGATAAAAAACACATAAAACTCTAAAGATGTCCTAAGTGGCTGGTGACTCAGCTTAGTCAAAAGCAACATAACAACATGAACTGATGGACATAGGAACAGTATAAAAACAGTATGAAAGGAAGCTCATCATGAAGAAGTAACAAGATAAGATAGGACAAGATACACAAACACTAAAAATTAAAACAAATATAAACCAAGAATCTGTACCTAACATGGCCTGTCCAAGTAATTTGCAGGTTGCTGTTAGTCTTCACCATCTATGTTGTATAGAATATGGACAATGGCCTAATGAAGAAAATCACACTTGCCTGGTACAAACATGAACAGTAGGTATATCTGTCTTCTATACACCTTAGCAGTCCAGAAAGTAGCATTAGGGATTGTACTTTTATGGATTGTTTTTGTCTTTATGTGTATAAACTTTATTATTGGCATGTTTTTCTTCGTTAGTCTTCATGTGCCCTACCATGTAGCTACTGTCAGAGCTTTAGCAAGGGCAGGGCAAAAGAAGAACCCCCTTTTGCAGAAAGTGTAAAGTGGTGTGATCAGTAGTGCAGAACAGGCACAGAACCTAGAGCTATCACTGTTCACAGGGATAACCAATGACTGAAAATGTGTAACTGAGACTCTTTGACTGCTGAGACTGTTTATATTGTTGATTACCAGGAACTAATCATCCAAGTAACAAAATAATCTTGTCCTTTGCTGATAACATGCAAACAAAACACCAACTAATAAAATTAATGAACGTAGTCCTAAGGGTAAAGTGCCTTTGTAGTAGAAAATCAATCAATAAAAATAATAACTCCAAGGCACACCATTGGTTGAACTGACAAATGGCATACTTTAATTATAGAACAAAACAAGAAAAAACAGTAAGCGCTTTCACGTTACACAGAATGCTTCTTTAGACTGTACAAAGTTCAAATTCAAAATTCAAATAAATAGAGATGATACATCACATAACTCATTAATTAATTACTATCCAATCAATCCTAAAAGCTATACCACACTTCCTATGTAACTAAGATAGCAACATCTGAATATATAATATATAAAATGCTAGAAAGCAATCTAATAAGTATAATATAATATAATAAGCAATCTAATAAATATGAAGAAACACTGTCACAATCTAAAAACATGAATAAAAATATGTATATGTTTGAATAAGATAATATTATTCTAAATAAACAACTCTATGACATATAGAACTATATAAAACCTAGATAAAAAACACATAAAACTCTAAAGATGTCCTAAGTGGCTGGTGACTCAGCTTAGTCAAAAGCAACATAACAACATGAACTGATGGACATAGGAACAGTATAAAAACAGTATGAAAGGAAGCTCATCATGAAGAAGTAACAAGATAAGATAGGACAAGATACACAAACACTAAAAATTAAAACAAATATAAACCAAGAATCTGTACCTAACATGGCCTGTCCAAGTAATTTGCAGGTTGCTGTTAGTCTTCACCATCTATGTTGTATAGAATATGGACAATGGCCTAATGAAGAAAATCACACTTGCCTGGTACAAACATGAACAGTAGGTATATCTGTCTTCTATACACCTTAGCAGTCCAGAAAGTAGCATTAGGGATTGTACTTTTATGGATTGTTTTTTGTCTTTATGTGTATAAACTTTATTATTGGCATGTTTTTCTTTCGTTAGTCTTCATGTGCCCTACCATGTAGCTACTGTCAGAGCTTTAGCAAGGGCAGGGCAAAAGAAGAACCCCCTTTTGCAGAAAGTGTAAAGTGGTGTGATCAGTAGTGCAGAACAGGCACAGAACCTAGAGCTATCACTGTTCACAGGGATAACCAATGACTGAAAATGTGTAACTGAGACTCTTTGACTGCTGAGACTGTTTATATTGTTGATTACCAGGAACTAATCATCCAAGTAACAAAATAATCTTGTCCTTTGCTGATAACATGCAAACAAAACACCAACTAATAAAATTAATGAACGTAGTCCTAAGGGTAAAGTGCCTTTGTAGTAGAAAATCAATCAATAAAAATAATAACTCCAAGGCACACCATTGGTTGAACTGACAAATGGCATACTTTAATTATAGAACAAAAACAAGAAAAAACAGTAAGCGCTTTCACGTTACACAGAATGCTTCTTTAGACTGTACAAAGTTCAAATTCAAAATTCAAATAAATAGAGATGATACATCACATAACTCATTAATTAATTACTATCCAATCAATCCTAAAAGCTATACCACACTTCCTATGTAACTAAGATAGCAACATCTGAATATATAATATATAAAATGCTAGAAAGCAATCTAATAAGTATAATATAATATAATAAGCAATCTAATAAATATGAAGAAACACTGTGTCACAATCTAAAAACATGAATAAAAATATATGTATATGTTTGAATAAGATAATATTATTCTAAATAAACAACTCTATGACATATAGAACTATATAAAAACCTAGATAAAAAACACATAAAACTCTAAAGATGTCCTAAGTGGCTGGTGACTCAGCTTAGCCAAAAGTAACATAACAACATGAACTGATGGACATAGGAACAGTATAAAAACAGTATGAAAGGAAGAGAGGGGAAGGAGAAGAAGGGTGAGTTAAAAATCATATCTGGCTCTGAGAAAGAAAGACGAAAAAAGAACCTACTGACTAGGTGTCAGTGAAAGGTGAGGAACTCAAACCTAAACTGTGTAATATCCCCCTGAGGGTGACATATTCATCAATTCACTAGTCTATCCCTTAAAAAAAAGGTTTCAGGCTTATTTTCTTATTGAGCCCATGGCCCCTATCAGCTTGGAATCTAAGTATCCACTTATTTTCTTCTTTTTCTGTGTGATTCTTAGTGTCCCCTAATCTAACACTAATGTTAACAAGTTCTATCACCAAAAAAATAAACTTATGGCTTGTGTCATTGTTAATGGTGTGTCTCGCCAAAGCATTCTGTTCACCTTCCTTCCTAATGGCGTACAAATGTTCTCTCACTCTCTCTCTCTCTCAGGGATCTATTAGTCATCCCTACGTAAAATGATTCACATTTAATACACTGTGCTAGGTAGACCAAATTCCTCGATTTGCAGTCTGCATAATGCTTAAAAGTATATATCTTCCCTGTGTCAGGATGTCTGAAGGTGTTAATATTTTTCATGAACGTGCACTGATTGCAACTCCTGCATGCAAACGTGCCTTGCCTATCAAAACGTATAGTATCTTTAACATTCCCCTCATAACAAAGCATCCTCTTAAGAGACTTAATATTCTTGTAGGAGTATTTGGGTTGCTCCCCTACAAGTTGTGCTATACTCTCATCAATTGTCAGGATATTCCAATGTTTACTGATTATCTCGTTAATTTTCCTATTATTATTAGTAAACTGAATCGTAAGTCTGCATACCTGATTATAGGGTTCATCTCTATAAGACTGGTGTCTCCCTTGCTTGAAAAAAGGTCTACCTCTATCATGTCTCACTGTAGAAAGTGTGTCAAGTATCTCTCCACATTCTCTATCCTTATAGCCTCTTTCTTTCAATTCATTCATAAACTGACTTACTGTCCTATCAAAAGTAGTATCTTGGCTAGTCAGTCTAGAAATTCCCAATCCTTGCCCTTTTATTATGTTTCAATATACATGGGGAGGATGCATACTACTCCTATGTAATAATGTGTTTTTCCTGCAGCTCTTTCTAAATAATTGTGCTTGTATTCCATTCATGTCCACAATTATAGAAACATCTAGAAAATCTATTTCTGTCATTGACCACTTATCTGTAAAGTTGAGAAAACTAGTGGTACCATTTATATAACCAATAAAGTTTTGCAAGCTCTCTAAACTCCCTTTCCAAACTAGGAAAATGTCATCAACAAAACGCCTGCAATATCTCAAGTTTTCCTTATACAACATGTTATCTGTTACATAGGAGAACTCCCAATATGCCATAACTATATTCGTGTATGAATTGGCACAGGGGGTCCCCATTGCCACACCACTAACCTGAAGGTAGTAGTTATTACTACACGTAAACACATTGTTGCTACGTATCGTCTCCAACAGTGTCACTGTTCTCATGATTACTTCTCTGGGAATATTCTTTCGAATTAAAAACAACCTGACATATTGCAAGCCAGTATTGTTAGGGATACTTGTAAAAAGAGAGGTAACATCCAGTGTGACTAAATAACATTCAAAAACATTGGGATCATTATGTACATAATCAAAAATAGTTTCTAAAAAATGTGTGTCTCTTATAATAGTATTAGTGGTGTCCCCTACTGGTCTTAGGGTCTTCTCAATGAATATCGATAACGTCTCTGTTAGCCAACCTCTGCTAGACACATTAGGTCTCAGAGGTGGTCTCAATAAATCTTTGTGTACCTTGGGTAATCCTCTAAATGTTGGCATCATAGGCTTTTCTATTAAAAATAATTATAAAGTTTATTATTGATCATATTAGACATCAGCAGATCATATTGTTCCCCACTGACATCTCTAATGAGCTTATTACGTTGACTAACATTCAATTCCTTATATGTGCCTGTATCACCAAGCATTTCACTTATTCTCTCATCATAATATTCTTTATTTAAAAGCACGATTGCCCCTCCCTTGTCAGCTGGTCTAATAACTATGTTAGTATTAGCTTGTCGGGTTTTAAGGGCTTCTAGTTCATTAGTTGTCATATTAAAACACTCACATCTCACATTTGCTTTATCTATTTCAAATACATTCAATAACTCTTTCACATGCCTTCTCAAAGGCTTCTAACATTGGATTAACCGGTGGTGTAAAGGTAGATGGTTTCCTGTGTGCCATATTCACATTGTTGCTTTGATTTCTAAACATCAATTTTAAATTAACATTCCTAATAAACATTTTAATGTCAATGATCAAATCAACTACATTAACTGGCATTGAAGGAATAAAAGATAATCCCTTATTCAATAAAGAGTGTTCTGCTCTATTCAAGACATAACTGGAGATACCAACTACTTGACAATAATTTTTCAGTATCCGTTATCAGAGAACACAACTTGTCAAAGAATCAGGATTATAAGGTATATTTTGATTCAGTGTGATCATCTTTTTCAAAAGCATATTTGTACAGAAACGTTACTATAGTCACCATATACTAAGGTATTCCACAGTAGTGTAGCATCCATATGTGCAGTCTACACTGAATGATATTTGTAATCATGGACAAATAAAATCAAACTGAAATATTCATTTTGCTTATATTTGACTGTGATTTATCAATATTTGGCATTAGACAGTACTGCGACCATATCATTTTTTTTCCACAGGCACATTTTCATAGTAGAATTAATACAGCCTCCAGCTAACTAAGGTGTTTTCACAGTGCTGTAACATCCACATGTAAACAATACCCCAAATGACATCAGCAGGGATGAAAATTAGAAAGTAAATACTCATTTAACCTGTATGTCTCCATTACTTCTCATTATTAGGTAATAGGTCTTCTGAAAGAATCAAGACAGTAATACAGAATGTTGCATATCCATACTCACTTTTTCACAAGCACATTCACATAGATGAATTCATATTGCACCCAAATACTAAGGAATTTCTCAGTAGTATAACAAAGATGTGCAAATATTGTAATAAATATGATGTGTGTTGCTCTCCTTCATCATTATTCTCAAGGATATTTGTATAGTAGAATAAATATGGCCTCCGGATGATTGTGGTGTTAAATAGTACTGTTAAGTCCCACATATAACCAATGTGGCAAACGATACATGTAGTCACGTAAAATAAAGTAAAATATTCATTTTGCACATATTTGGCTATTACTACTTCTCTGCATTGTTTAAAAGTGGGCAAGCCTAAGATTCTTGAAGAAGAGCTGAGCCAGAGCCAGGCCAAGGGTCTGGCTTGGCTCTTAGAGCCCTATAAAAGCCAAGCCAGGCAGACAATCATAGCAGTAGCTCTGTTAAAACTAACTACATCTGGAAAACCAGAGGTGATAATTTAAGTAACAAAAATGCCACAGTTACAGTTAGACATTGACATTGCCACCATTCACTCAAATGAATTAATTATGATGGTATGTTGATCTTACTTCATAACAGTTTGCACCCAGCCACCTCCTTCACTGTGACCAAGTTACAGGTCTGCTGACAATGACAAATGAGAGGCAAGTTATAATAAGCAATAGCAAACAAGTATACCACTCTGTATGCAGGATCAGGAATGCTGCCCTGGTTCCTGAAAAAAGTTTATTTTTTTTCCCTTCTGGTATATTGTTGATTAGTGCATGGTAGTTCCACCATATTTAGCAAGAAATGGTCAAACAACCCCAAAGCAAAAAACTAGATATGCCTGAACATGCATGTATAACTGTTTGGAAAATGGGTTAGTGAGAAAGTAAGAGGCAGTGATTATTTGCTTTCATTCTCTTACTACCAGACATTCCTCCTCATAGTTATTCATAAGCTGATGTGAAAATATAATTTTATTTATTTATTTATTTAAATTTGTTTACTGGGAAATTCCAACTGGACACAAGTCCTTTTTCAGTGAAGGCCCATGGAGAAAAGCTCCACAGAAAGACATGGTAGATGGTAAACAATAACAATCAAGGTATGAATACAGTAGAGGTGATCATGACATGGAGAAATACAGGAACAAACTTGGTACAATTGAGTAGTAAGCTCTAATTACAAACATTGAGAAATAAGAAGTAAAACACAGTGCTACAAATTTTCTAAACAGTAACTAGATAACAATAATAATAGACTAAATAATAACTAAATCCTGGAAGGATTAACAAGCAGTGAGTAATCTTCAGTTCAGTTTTATAGTGATAGATGGGATACTCTATCTAAATCTGGGAAAGGAGAGAAGGGTTGAAGGGGAGGTTTAATAGATGGGATTAGGACAAGGACAAAGCCAGTGAAAACTTAGGTGAGACTTAAGTGCAGTCTTGAAAAGACTGCAGGAAGGAAGGGTAGTTATGGTAGTGGGAACTACTGTTAATAAAACAATGCCCTTATTGGGCAAACCTTATTGATCTTTTAGTCATTTATTTTACAGTATGAGCTTTAAGTCCACATGCATCTATCCACAACCCCTTTTTCCCATTTTTGTACATGGGGTCAGGGTGTCACTTCAACAGTGACAACTAACTAGAGCCAAGGTTTACACTTCTGGGTAGCTAGGCCTGCTGTGGTAGTTCTTCCACACCACACAGTCACACACACAATCACGTCTATGGCCAATTTAGTGTGTCCAATCCAGCTACTGCATATCATTGGAATGTGGAAGGAAACCAAAGTACCCAGAGGAAGTCCACGTGAAGACAGGGTGGATAAGTAGACTCCACACAAAAGGCACCCCAGCCGAGAATTGAAGCAGGGAACCTCTTGCTGTGTGGTGACAACACTATCTGCTGCACCACTGTCCTGCCCCATCACTGATACCAAATGCAATGTAGGGGGCAATTGGTCTTAAGAATATATGAAAATGTGCACTACTGCTTTAAGTAGTGGCTAAAAGTTGCAAAACGCAAATAAGCTTTATACTGACCCTCTGCAGAGCAGAGTTACAATTACCAGATAACCAAGATCATATTACTTTTAGCCCAATGTTTTCCATTGCTCTTTCAAATGTAACTGAAACTTGTCTAAGATACTTTTGTACCCCCCCACATATAAACAGTATTTTCCAGGAGGAGTTAGGGATATCACTCCAGTTCTGACACCTGCTTTTCTTTCTTCACTGTAGTATATTGTTACCAACTAGACCAATCTGTCACCTCAAAAACACAATTACTTTTTACCCATAATTTAAGCCAAGCATTAAATATTTGAAACATAGCAATATCTTTAAGCAGTTGCACTTCAAAAGGCAACAGTGGAAGCATCACCAGGCCTGCACATTTGCCATTATATTAAAATTAATCACTTGCAAAATGCCTTTGAAATTAAATTAGTAAAATTCTTTACTTAAAATAAATCAAATCAAGTTTTATGCAGTGGAAAATTAAATCTACAAATGTGCACTGGAAAATGAAATACAAAATAATAGAGCATAATAGACAGATGGAATTTATAATAACTCTATGCAGCAGCTTTTCTGGCCCATCACTACTTGAAGCTAAATATTTCACTGGATTCTATCTAATTCGAACATTTAAGTCCAAACAACAGCTACTGCATTTCACAGACAAGCCCCTGGATTCAGTAAACTTTCAAGCAGGAATAGCTTATTCCTGCATGGAAAGGACCATTCTCATGAAGCATGGCAGTGCACCATGCATATTTATGAAGGCGTGCTGCCGTGCTGTAAAGTGGACATGGTTCCATGTATGAGTGCAGGGGTTGTGTCTGAAAGCAATGCTCTCACAATACACACACTCCCTTCACACCAGAATTGCCTTATGGCAATTTAAATAGAGCGAGAACACTCGTAACACCCCAACCCATCAGGGTAAGAAATCTGGACAAAGTCATAAGGGACAATCATCCCTACAAAGCCAGAAAGTTGATAGAATAACAGGTTTAGCATGAGCATTCATTTTCAGCAGAGTATGAATTAAAAACACACACCTCACAACCCGTCAGAGTAAGAAATCTGGACAAAGCCATAAGGGACAATCATCCCTATAAAGCCAAAAAGTTGAAAGAATAACAGGTTTATCATAAGCATGAATTTTCGGCAGGGTATGAATTAAAAACACACACCTCCCAACCCATCAGAGTAAGAAATCTGGACAAAGCCATAAGGGGCAATTGTCCCTATAAAGCCAGAAAGTTGACAGAATAACAGGTTTAGCATTAGCATGGCTATTCTGAAGGGTACGAAGTAAAAAAGCACAACAAATAATTTTTTTTTCACATATTCAATAAAGTTTAAGCATAGCTACATGGGTGTGCCCGTTGCTTAGCTATGCTTAGCCCAGCTGAAATGGCACGATAAGTTAAATAGCAATAGACATCCAGCATAAGCATAAGTTCAATAGTGTAGAGGTTAGAACATACACCTTGCATGTAATCATTCACGGTTTGAGCCCCACCAAAACCATTTCTAGTTTGTATGTGTAAACATTACAATTTTTATTTATTTGTATATTTATGTAGTAACTAACTTATATTTCTCAACCAGAGTAGTGTATTAGGCCCAGATGTGAGGTGTCAGTGTAATAAAGTAGTGAAACCCCCATATAAACACAAGTGCCCCATACAGTACAGTCACACAAGAATAAATGTAATTACAGCACATTGGGGGATGTCAGGGAAGGTAAATTTATTATATGTAATGAATGATGAATCAATCCCATACAGGTGGTAGTCCAATAAAGTACAACATAAGCAATGCTGACCAGGTGTAAGCATTGTGTATATATGAATGCTAAGCAATGAGTAGCCCAGCTAAGTAGATTTTCCCATTGGTAAACAGTGCTGAACCTGCACCTTTAAGCACTGCCAACCTTAACTAAGCATGTTTGCCCGTAGCTTAGCTCAGCTCAGCATATTCAAAACTGTCCAATCAAAGCAAAGGGCTGGAAGTTGGCCGTATTTAAACCTCGCAGGTGGGAATATAGCTCATAAATGGTTGCAGCTCCCAACTGTAGGCAGTATGGCAGGTGTCAGAGAGGGCATGCACTTTCGGGTGCAGCACTGGGGCATACAGGAGTCCAAGATCATGGTAGGACTCTTGGTAAAAAACATGATGTGAGACTGCTGCAGGACCAGTACCAGGGATCCCAAAACAAAGCGGAAGCCTGGGAAAGTCTCGCCCGTGATCTCACCAGTGCCACTGGTATCCCTTGGACTGGTGAGCAGGTCTGGCACCACTATGCTGACTTGAAACAGAGGAAGAGGGAGCTCTTGGAACAGTGGGTCCAAGAAGCAAGAGAGAGGGGAGATGTCACAGCAGTGTGTAAGTATTCATAGCAATAACTGTTTACCAAAGTCCAGGCTGTGAATGTAATGGATAGGTATGCCTAAATGTTTCTCTATTTCCATTACAGCTCCAGCTGAGTGGGTTATGAACCAGGAAGCCCATGCCAGTAGGTTGCAAAGTATGCACTGTGAGGCTGGTGAGTAACAACCCTGCTTGTAGTAGTCATACCAAATAAATATAAAGGAGTAAAATGTCACCTGGTACTATAAAAAAATGTGTATGGTTGTCACTGAATAAGCCAGACAATTTGATAGTAATAGTCCCATATAGGTCATATTTAAATAAAAGTGTAACAGCCTGGCAATAAGGTTCTAAATCCTGGACTGGTTGTGTTTACTCTGGTATTGTATGGCATGAAATGTTGCATTCACCAAGATCTGATATCTGAATAGTAATGTCATGTTACCCACTGTTTCCCACACTTATAACAATATGTCTAGAAAGTCTGTATAAGAATGTTGTAATTACAAGGTCAGATTGTACAACCAAGAGAAACTTAGACAGAAAACATTGAAGGAAGAGACAGCAGTTTCTCAATAGTTCACTCTGATGAAATACAAATTGTTGTATTTTTAGCAGACACAGCCATGGTTTGAATCCCAGGAATGGTAGTAAGCTGTACGCATAATTTCAATTAGGATTTTGTGAATATGTGTAGTAATTGTCAGGTAGTGTTAACAACCATTTCCCCCACAGTTCTTCCAGGTAAGAGGAGTAGAAAGTAGCTATAAAAGGCTGAATTATACTCTGTGTACAAACATACCACTGCCCAAAGCAAGGCCATAGAGTATTGTAATAATACCTGTAAAGTAATGATTAGAGCAATTATCATTAAAGTTGTGAGTACTGCAAGGATATAAAAGTTGTTAATTGACATCTCTCCCCCCCACCATATCTGCAACAATAATCTAAACACACAAATCAATGGGTATGTTTTACACCAAACCTACTGTTGGGACATATGTCCTATTGTTCAACAAATATTGAAATGTGTTTCTATTAATGTTTCATCTTGAAATACCATCACTGGTGGCCTGTTGCTATCAATGTAGCCTGCATGTCATTGTAATGACGAATGTGGTTCCATATATGCATGTGTTCTATTTGCTATGCAAATGTCCCAAATCTGTTGTTTTGGGTTAATGGGAATATCTATGCATGTTGTTACTAATCCTGGATTGTGTTGACTATAACTAACCCACATATGTTCTAAAACTGCAACACCATAGCACATTTGGGAAGGCTGTTCCCAGCGCACCCACCTCATCTGGCCATGGCACCGGGCCCAGGCACTTCTGGGACCCACCCTGGGATCTCCTCATCTGCTGGTCCTGCACCAACTTTGGGTGGAACCACATCAAGAGATGGGGTTCATCCCCCTGGGAGCAGGCGGAGACAGGATACCGTCACCTGTAGCCAGGTCCGGGGGTTGGTGCATAGCAAGCTCCAAAAGGAGTTTGGAGATATGCTACACCAGCTTGAGGGCCACATGGCACAGTTAGAGGGTCAGCTTGCCCCTCCAGCTCAGCCTCCAGCACAGCCACCTTTGGGGGTATGAAGGTGCAGTGGTGACTGCCCATGGGTGGGGACATCAGTCCCATAGTTTCCATTTGGAGGCTCATGGGCTTCTGATTTACAAACACCCCTCCCCGTCCAAGGTGTTTATCCCCCACATGTACCATATACTGTCCCTGTATGCTGTCTTGTCTGTCTTGTCTGTCTTCATACAAA